>NC_068427.1:47984447-48039447 GCF_023373465.1 Oncorhynchus keta
TGGTAAGGGGATGATGAGAATACCTGGTCATATGGGTACAGTTGGTAAGGGGATGATGGTAATACCTGGTCATATGGGTACAGTTGGTAAGGGGATGATGGTCATATGGGTACAGTTGGTAAGGGGATGATGGTAACTGGTCATATGGGTACAGTTGGTAAGGCGATGATGATAATACCTGGTCATATGGGTACAGTTGGTAAGGGGATGATGGTAATACCTGGTCATATGGGTACAGTTGGTAAGGGGATGATGGTAATACCTGGTCATATGGGTACAGTTGGTAAGGGGATGATGGTAATACCTGGTCATATGGGTACAGTTGGTAAGGGGATGATGGTAATACCTGGTCATATGGGTACATTTGGTAAGGGGATGATGGTAATACCTGGTCATATGGGTACATTTGGTAAGGGGATGATGGTAACTTGTCATATGGGTACAGCTGGTAAGGGGATGATGGTAATACCTGGTCATACACATGTGTGTATTATTACATGTGTGTATTTTTACATGTGTGTATTATTACGTGTGTGAATTAGAAAATTAATTGTTTGCTTTCCCAACTGCCCATGAGACATGCTCGGAGAGAGGCGTCACGGCCAGAGTCTACCCTTATCAATGCCTTCCTCAAGGGCACATCAGCAGATGTTTCATTTTGCCGGTTCGTTTTTTTTACCGGCAACCTTTCAGTTACTGCCATAACTCTCTAACTGCTAAGCTACAGTGCCTTGCGAAAGTATTCGGCTTCAAACATAAAGATATAAAACTGTATTGTTTTGTGAAGAATCAACAACAAGTGGGACACAATCATGAAGTGGAACGACATTTATTGGATATTTCAAACTTTTTTAACCTTTTCAACCTATGGGGGCGCTATGTCATTATTGGATAAAAAGACGTGCCCGTTTTAAGCGCAATATTTTGTCACGAAAAGATGCTCGACTATGCATGGAATTGACAGCCTTGGAAAGACAAAACTCTGATGTTTCCAAAACTGCAAAGATATTATCTGTGAGTGCCCCAGAACTAATGTTACAGGCGAAACCAAGATGAAACTTCAAACAGGAAATGAACTGGATTTTTGACGCTGTGTTTACTAACGTCTACTTATATGGCTGTGAATATGCTGTGAACGAGCTTATGTGCTCTTCCGTTCATCCAAGATGTCTGCAGCATTGTGGCGTATTTGTAGGCATATCATTGGAAGATTGGCCATAAGAGACTACATTTGCCAGGGGGCCGTCCGGTGGCCTTTGTCTAAATTGGTGCGTAATTCCCAGTGGCATTCGTTTTACCTTGCGATACAGAAGGAGAAGGATACTTCCAGGAACGATACATCATTGAAGAGATATGTGAAAAACACCTTGCGGATTGGTTCTAAACAACTTTTGCCATGTTTCAGTCGATATTATGGAGTTAATTTGGAAAAAAGTTTGGCATTTGGATAACTGAATTTTCGTTTTTTTTTGGTAGCCAAACGTGACGCACCAAACGGACCGATTTCTCCTGCACAAAACATCTTTCAGGAAAAACTGAACATTTGCTATCTAACTGAGAGTCTCCTCATTGAAAACATCCGAAGTTCTTCAAAGGTAAATTATTTATTGAATGTTTTTGCTGGTTTTTGTGAAAATGTTGCCTGCTAATGCTAACGCTAAATGCTAATGCTAAATGCTAACGCTAAATGCTAAATGCTAGTTTGCTATGGTAGAGAAGCATATTTTTGAAAATCTTAGATGACAGTGTTGTTAACAAAAGGCTAAGCATGAGAGCTAGCATATTGATTTCATATCATTTGCGATTTTCATGAATATTGCGTTATGGTAATGGGCTTGAGGCTGTAGTCATGATCTCGGATCCGGGTTGGCTCGACGCAAGAAGTTAACAAATCAAAAACTGAAAAATTGGGCGTGCAAAATTATTCAGCCCCCTTATGTTAATACTTTGTAGCGCCACCTTTTGCTGCGATTACAGCTGTAAGTCGCTTGGGGTATGTCTCTATCAGTTTTGCACATCGAGAGACTGAAATTTTTTCCCATTCCTCCTTGCAAAACAGCTCAAGCTCAGTGAGGTTGGATGGAGAGCATTTGTGAACAGCAGTTTTCAGTTCTTTCCACAGATTCTCAATTGGATTCAGGTCTGGACTTTGACTTGGCCATTCTAACACCTGGATATGTTTATTTTTGAACCATTCCATTGTAGATTTTGCTTTATGTTTTGGATCATTGTCTTGTTGGAAGACAAATCTCCGTCCCAGTCTCAGGTCTTTTGCAGACTCCATCAGGTTTTCTTCCAGAATGGTCCTGTATTTGGCTCCATCCATCTTCCCATCAATTTTAACCATCTTCCCTGTCCCTGCTGAAGAAATGCAGGCCCAAACCATGATGCTGCCACCACCATGTTTGACAGTGGGGATGGTGTGTTCAGGGTGATGAGCTGTGTTGCTTTTACGCCAAACATAACGTTTTGCATTGTTGCCAGAAAGTACAATTTTGGTTTCATCTGACCAGAGCACCTTCTTCCACATGTTTGGTGTGTCTCCCAGGTGGCTTGTGGCAAACTTTAAATGACACTTTTTATGGATATCTTTAAGAAATGGCTTTCTTCTTGCCACTCTTCCATAAAGGCCAGATTTGTGCAATATACGACTGATTGTTGTCCTATGGACAGAGTCTCCCACCTCAGCTGTAGATCTCTGCAGTTCATCCAGAGTGATCATGGGCCTCTTGGCTGCATCTCTGATCAGTCTTCTCCTTGTATGAGCTGAAAGTTTAGAGGGACGGCCAGGTCTTGGTAGATTTGCAGTGGTCTGATACTCCTTCCATTTCAATATTATCGCTTGCACAGTGCTCCTTGGGATGTTTAAAGCTTGGAAAATATTTTTGTATCCAAATCCGGCTTTAAACTTCTTCACAACAGTATCTCGGACCTGCCTGGTGTGTTCCTTGTTCTTCATGATGCTCTCTGCGCTTTTAACGGACCTCTGAGACTATCACAGTGCAGGTGCAGTTATACGGAGACTTGATTACACACAGGTGGATTGTATTTATCATCATTAGTCATTTAGGTCAACATTGGATCAATCAGAGATCCTCACTGAACTTCTGGAGAGAGTTTGCTGCACTGAAAGTAAAGGGGCTGAATAATTTTGCACGCCCAATTTTTCAGTTTTTGATTTGTTAAAAGAGTAAATATCCAATAAATGTCGTTCCACTTCACGATTGTGTCCCACTTGTTGCTGATTCTTCACAAAAAAATACAGTTTTATATCTTTATGTTTGAAGCCTGAAATGTGGCAAAAGGTCGCAAAGTTCAAGGGGGCCGAATACTTTCGCAAGGCACTGTACCTGCTGTTCCGCCTGTGCGTGTGTGTGTGTGTGTGTGTGCGCGTGTGTGTGTGTGCTTCTGTGTGTGTGTGAATGCATTTGTGTAGCTGTGGTGGGATCCTCTTCAAGGTGCTCCAGTAGTCGAGGACCCCCTCATTCAGAGACACAGGCCTGGCCCTCCAAACTCAAAGGCCCCCATCCCATTCAACCCCTGGTCACCAGGCTGAGATATGGACATGTGAGGGACAGGCAGTAAATTATCAGATTTAGAACAGGACATGTTTTTATTTACATCATTGTGTTTTGCGAGGGAGGCAAGGGAGGGAGGGAGGGTCGGGGAGAATAGGGGAGGAGGGGAGGAGGGTGGGGTTGCATGGTTTTAGGGGGGACATCTTAGGTGGTCAGCGTTGACCTCCGCTACCCCCTTGTTTCCTGTCTCATTCTCCCGCCCCTCACACTTGTCTTGTACCTCGGCTCTCCAGGCCTCCAGGCCTCCCTGGTAATTAGGGAACCCCCTCTCGTCCCCCTTAGGGCAGTAAAAATCCATACTGTTCACTGCCCACGCTCACAAAGACTCATCCCTCCCTCCCTCCCTCCCTGAGATACAAGCCATAAGCCACCGTTCAACGTTTCTCCCATTCTTTTTTTTTGCCACCCCCTGTTTTGTTTCGCCGTCTCTGTCCATCAATCTTCCCATTAACCTAGCATGTTAGGGGGAACCGGGGGAACGCCCCCAAAACACCAGCCTCTAAATCCTTACGCCCCTCCCCCTGCCTCCCTGAGCCAGTCCCACGCTGCCTCTGTCGTCTCTTCTACCCCTACCTCCCTACCTCCCTCCTTCCCTACCTCCCTACCTACCTCCCTCCCTCCCTCCTTCCCTACCTCCCTCCTTCCCTACCTCCCTTCCTTCCTTCCTCCCTACCTCCCTCCCTCCCTCCCTCCCTCCCTCCCTCCCTCCCTCCCTCCCTCCCTCCCTCCCTCCCTCCCTCCCTCCCTCCCTCCCTCCCTCCCTCCCTCCCTCCCTCCCTCCTTCCCTACCTCCCTTCCTCCCTCCTTCCCTACCTCCCTCCCTCCCTCATCCCTACCTCCCTCCCTCCCTACCTCCCTCCCTACCTCCCTCCCTACCTCCCTCCATCACTACCTCCCTCCCTACCTCCTTCCTTCCTTCCTTCCTTCCTTCCTCCCTCCCTCCCTCCCTTCCTCTCTACCTGTCCTCTTTCATCAAATCCCTTCGTCAGTCCACCTTCCCACTATAACCCCCTCCCCTTCCCCCAGGTCCCTCTCCTCTGCCTGGGTATAGTTCCTCCCTGTTGACCCCTCCCCTTCCCCCAGGTCCCTCACCTCTGCCTGGGTATAGTTCCTCCCTGTTGACCCCTCCCCTTCCCTCAGTTCCCTCTCTTCTGCCTGGATATAATTCTGTGTTCATTAGGATCCCCATTGGCTGCTACAAAAGCATCAGCTACTCTTCCTGGGGTCCAACATTAAACATGACATAATATGTACAGTATCAGTAAAAATTTTGGACACACCTACTCATTCAAGGGTTTTTGGGTTGAGTTCGGGTGATTGTGGAGGCCAGGTCATCTGATGCAGCACCATCACTCTTCATCTTGGTCAAATAGCCCTTGCACAGCTTGGAGGTGTGCTTTAGGTTATTGTCCTGTTGAAAAACAAATGATAGTCCCACTAAGCGTGAACCAGATGGGATGGTATATCGCTGCAGAATGCTGTGGTAGCCATGCTGTTTAAGTGTTCCCATGAATTCTAAATAAATCACAGACAGTGTCACCAGCAAAGTACCCCCACACCACCACACCTCATCCTCCATGCTTCAAGGTGGGAACCTTCCGTTCCCCTACTCTGTGTATCACAAAGACACGGCAATTAGAACCAAAAATCTCAAATTTGGACTCATCAGACCAAAGGACAGATGTGTCCATTGCTCGTGTTTCTTGGCCCAAACAAGTCTCATCTTCCTATCTGTGTCCTTTAGTAGTGGTTTCTTTGCAGCAAAACGACCACGAAGGCCTGATTCACGTCTCTGAACAGTTGAGATGTGTCTGTTACTTGAACTCCGTGAACCATTTATTTGGGCTGCAATTTCTGAAGCTGGTAACTCTAATGAACTGCAGCAGAGGTAACTCTGTGTCTTCCTTTCCTGTGGCGGTCCTCATGAGAGCCAGTTAACTCTAATGAACTGCAGCACAGGTAACTCTGTGTCTTCCTTTCCTGTGGCGGTCCTCATGAGAGCCAGTTAACTCTAATGAACTGCAGCACAGGTAACTCTGTGTCTTCCTTTCCTGTGGCGGTCCTCATGAGAGCCAGTTAACTCTAATGAACTGCAGCAGAGGTAACTCTGTGTCTTCCTTTCCTGTGGCGGTCCTCATGAGAGCCAGTTAACTCTAATGAACTGCAGCAGAGGTAACTCTGTGTCTTCCTTTCCTGTGGCGGTCCTCATGAGAGCCAGTTAACTCTAATGAACTGCAGCAGAGGTAACTCTGTGTCTTCCTTTCCTGTGGCGGTCCTCATGAGAGCCAGTTAACTCTAATGAACTGCAGCAGAGGTAACTGCGTCTTCCTTTCCTGTGGCGGTCCTCATGAGAGCCAGTTTCATTATAGCGCGTTGATGTTTTTTTTGCGACTGCACTTGAAGAAGTTGAAGTAGTTGGAATTTTCCAGATTGACTGACCTTCATGCCTTAAAGTAACGATGGACTGTTGTTTCTCTTTGCTTATTTTAGCTGTTATTGCCATAATATGGACTTGGTCTTTTACCAAATAGGACTATCTTCTGTATACAACCCCTACCTTTTCACAACACAACCGATTGGCTCAAACTTATTAACAAGGAAAGAAATTCTACAAATTAACTTTTAACAAGGCACACCTGTTAATTGAAATGCATTCCAGGTGACTACCTCATGAAGCTGGTTGAGAGAATGCCAAGAGTGTGCAAAGTTGTCATCAAGGCAAAAGGTTGGCTACTTTGAAGAATCTCAAATGTAAAATATATGTAGATTTGTTTAACACTTTTGTGGTTACTACATGACACGTGATATGTGTTATTTCATAGTGTTTCACTATTATTTTCACTATTATTTTCACTATTATTTTCACTACATTTACATTTACATTACATTTAAGTCATTTAGCAGATGCTCTTATCCAGAGCGACTTAATAATAGGTGCATTCACCTTATGACTATTATAAGGACCGAAATACAGAAATGTAAAACATCACACATAGCCTACGTATCACTACTTACGCTCACTATCTAGGTCTAATACATAGTACAGTGTACATTACAATACAAGATAGATATAAAGTGTCTGTGTCTCTTCAGAGTGTAATAAGGTGTTTTTTAATCTGTTTTTTCAAACAGTTTTTATTGCATGTTTGAATCACTTGGGGTGGCAGGGAGTTCTATGTAGCCATGACACTATTTAATACTGATGCGTTTCCCAGTCGTTTCCCAGTTTCCCAGGCGTTTCCCAGTCTCTGTCCTGGGGACTGTGAAGAGACCTCTGGTTGCATGTCTTTTGTTGTACGGATGAGTGTACGATCTGTGTGGCAACTGCGTGAACAGACAGTTCGGGACCTTCAACACCTCGCACCAAGAACAATAGTGATGCAGTCAATCTCTGCCTCAACTATGAGCCAGGAGAGAGTGACATGCATGTTACTGACACTTTTCCCCCAGTGTACATCTAAGTACGTGTCACTTTGTTCTGGACCAACTGCAATTGACCCATTTCCTTCTTTGTCACTCATGTATTATTATTTTAATTTCACCTTTATTTAACCAGGTAGGCCAGTTGAGAACACCTTTATTTATCCAGGGAGGCCAGTTGAGAACACCTTTATTTATCCAGGGAGGCCAGTTGAGAACACCTTTATTTAACCAGGTAGGCCAGTTGAGAACACCTTTATTTATCCAGGTAGGCCAGTTGAGAACACCTTTATTTATCCAGGTAGGCCAGTTGAGAACACCTTTATTTATCCAGGGAGGCCAGTTGAGAACACCTTTATTTAACCAGGTAGGCCAGTTGAGAACACCTTTATTTATCCAGGTAGGCCAGTTGAGAACACCTTTATTACATTTACATGTACATTTAAGTCATTTAGCAGACGCTCTTATCCAGAGCGACTTACAAATTGGTGCATTCACCTTATGACATCCAGTAGAATAGTCACTTTACAATAGTGCATCTAAATCTTAAAGGGGGGGTGGGGGTGAGAAGAAATACTTATCCTATCCTAGGTATTCCTTAAAGAGGTGGGGTTTCAGGTGTCTCCGGAAGGTGGTGATTGACTCCGCTGTCCTGGCGTCGTGAGGGAGTTTGTTCCACCATTGGGGGGCCAGAGCAGCGAACAGTTTTGACTGGGCTGAGCGGGAACTGTACTTCCTCAGTGGTAGGGAGGCGAGCAGGCCAGAGGTGGATGAACGCAGTGCCCTTGTTTGGGTGTAGGGCCTGATCAGAGCCTGGAGGTACTGAGGTGCTGTTCCCCTCACAGCTCCGTAGGCAAGCACCATGGTCTTGTAGCAGATGCGAGCTTCAACTGGAAGCCAGTGGAGAGAGCGGAGGAGCGGTGTGACGTGAGAGAACTTGGGAAGGTTGAACACCAGACGGGCTGCGGCGTTCTGGATGACTTGTAGGGGTTTAATGGCACAGGCAGGGAGCCCAGCCAACAGCGAGTTGCAGTAGTCCAGACGGGAGATGACAAGTGCCTGGATTAGGACCTGCGCCGCTTCCTGTGTGAGGCAGGGTCGTACTCTGCGGATGTTGTAGAGCATGAACCTACAGGAACGGGCCACCGCCTTGATGTTAGTTGAGAACGACAGGGTGTTGTCCAGGATCATGCCAAGGTTCTTAGCGCTCTGGGAGGAGGACACAATGGAGTTGTCAACCGTGATGGCGAGATCATGGAACGGGCAGTCCTTCCCCGGGAGGAAGAGCAGCTCCGTCTTGCCGAGGTTCAGCTTGAGGTGGTGATCCGTCATCCACACTGATATGTCTGCCAGACATGCAGAGATGCGATTCGCCAACTGGTCATCAGAAGGGGGAAAGGAGAAGATTAATTGTGTGTCGTCTGCATAGCAATGATAGGAGAGATGTGAGGTTATGACAGAGCCAAGTGACTTGGTGTATAGCGAGAATAGGAGAGGGCCTAGAACAGAGCCCTGGGGGACACCAGTGGTGAGAGCGCGTGGTGAGGAGACAGATTCTCGCCACGCCACCTGGTAGGAGCGACCTGTCAGGTAGGACGCAATCCAAGCGTGGGCCGCGCTGGAGATGCCCAACTCGGAGAGGGTGGAGAGGAGGATCTGATGGTTCACAGTATCGAAGGCAGCCGATAGGTCTAGAAGGATGAGAGCAGAGGAGAGAGAGTTAGCTTTAGCAGTGCGGAGCGTCTCCGTGATACAGAGAAGAGCAGTCTCAGTTGAATGACTAGTCTTGAAACC
Organism: Oncorhynchus keta; assembly: GCF_023373465.1. Lineage (NCBI taxonomy): Eukaryota > Metazoa > Chordata > Actinopteri > Salmoniformes > Salmonidae > Oncorhynchus > Oncorhynchus keta. The sequence goes on from NC_068427.1 coordinate 47,993,240, forward strand.
TGACTGATTTGGATCAAGAAGGTCATTCAGAGAGAGATAGCGGGAGAGCTGGCCAAGGACGGCACGTTCAAGAGTTTTGGAGAGAAAAGAAAGAAGGGATACTGGTCTGTAGTTGTTGACATCGGAGGGATTGAGTGTAGGTTTTTTCAGAAGGGATGCAACTCTCGCTCTCTTGAGGACGGAAGGGACGTAGCCAGCGGTCAGGGATGAGTTGATGAGCGAGGTGAGGTAGGGGAGAAGGTCTCCGGAAATGGTCTGGAGAAGAGAGGAGGGGATAGGGTCAAGCGGGCAGGTTGTTGGGCGGCCGGCCGTCACAAGACGCGAGATTTCATCTGGAGAGAGGGGAGAAAGAGGTCAGAGCACAGGGTAGGGCAGTGTGAGCAGAACCAGCGGTGCCGTTTGACTTAGCAAACGAGGATCGGATGTCGTCGACCTTCTTTTCAAAATGGTTGACGAAGTCATCTGCAGAGAGGGAGGAGGGGGAGGAGGATTCAGGAGTGAGGAGAAGGTGGCAAAGAGCTTCCTAGGGTTAGAGGCAGATGCTTGGAATTTAGAGTGGTAGAAAATGGCTTTAGCAGCAGAGACAGAGGAGGAAAATGTAGAGAGGAGGGAGTGAAAGGATGCCAGGTCCGCAGGGAGGCGAGTTTTCCTCCATTTCCGCTCAGCTGCCCGGAGCCCTGTTCTGTGAGCTCGCAATGAGTCGTCGAGCCACGGGGCGGGAGGGAGGACCGCGCCGGCCTGGAGGATAGGGGACATAGAGAGTCAAAGGATGCAGAAAGGGAGGAGAGGAGGGTTGAGGAGGCAGAATCAGGAGATAGGTTGGAGAAGGTATGAGCAGAGGGAAGAGATGATAGGATGGAAGAGGAGAGAGTAGCGGGGGAGAGAGAGCGAAGGTTGGGACGGCGCGATACCATCCGAGTAGGGGCCGTGTGGGAGGTGTTAGATGAGAGGGAAAAGGATACAAGGTAGTGGTCGGAGACTTGGAGGGGAGTTGCAATGAGGTTAGTGGAAGAACAGCATCTAGTAAAGATGAGGTTGAGCGTATTTCCTGCCTTGTGAGTAGGGGGGGAAGGTGAGAGGGTGAGGTCAAAAGAGGAGAGGAGTGGAAAGAAGGAGGCAGAGAGGAATGAGTCAAAGGTAGACGTGGGGAGGTTAAAGTCGCCCAGCACTGTGAGAGGTGAGCCGTCCTCAGGAAAGGAGCTTATCAAGGTATCAAGCTCATTGATGAACTCTCCGAGGAACCTGGAGGGCGATAAATGATAAGGATGTTAAGCTTGAAAGGGCTGGTAACTGTGACAGCATGGAATTCAAAGGAGGCGATAGACAGATGGGTGAGAGGAGAAAGAGAGAATGACCACTTGGGAGAGATGAGGATCCCGGTGCCACCACCCCGCTGACCAGAAGCTCTCGGGGTGTGCGAGAACACGTGGGCGGACGAAGAGAGAGCAGTAGGAGTAGCAGTGTTGTCTGTGGTGATCCATGTTTCCGTCAGTGCCAAGAAGTCGAGGGACTGGAGGGAGGCATAGGCTGAGATGAACTCTGCCTTGTTGGCCGCAGATCGGCAGTTCCAGAGGCTACCGGAGACCTGGAACTCCACGTGGGTCGTGCGCGCTGGGACCACCAGATTAGGGTGGCCGCGGCCACGCGGTGTGGAGCGTTTGTATGGTCTGTGCAGAGAGGAGAGAACAGGGATAGACAGACACATAGTTGACAGGCTACAGAAGAGGCTACGCTAATGCAAAGGAGATTGGAATGACAAGTGGACTACACGTCTCGAATGTTCAGAAAGTTAAGCTTACGTAGCAAGAATCTTATTGACTAAAATGATTAAAATGATACAGTACTGCTGAAGTAGGCTAGCTGGCAGTAGCTGCGTTGTTGACACTACACTAATCAAGTCGTTCCGTTGAGTGTAATAGTTTCTGCAGTGCTGCTATTCGGGGGCTAGCTGGCTCGCTAGCAGTGTTGTTTACGTTACGTTGCGTTAAAAGAACGACAATAGCTGGCTAGCTAACCTAGAAAATCGCTCTAGACTACACAATTATCTTTGATACAAAGACGGCTATGTAGCTAGCTATGTAGCTAGCTACGATCAAACAAATCAAACCGTTGTACTGTAATGAAATGAAATGAAAATGTGATACTACCTGTGACTGCGACCGGGTTGTTGAGTGCTATTCAGTAGACGTTGGCTAGCTGTTAGCTGTTAGCTGTTGGCTAGCTAGCAGAGTCTCCTACGTTAAGGACGACAAATAGCTGGCTAGCGAACCTCGGTAAATTAAGATAATCACTCCAAGACTACACACTCTAAACTACACAATTATCTTGGATACAAAGACAGCTATGTAGCTAGCTAACACTAAACTAATCAAGTCGTTCAGTTGAGTGTAATAGTGTAATAGCACTACAGTGATGCTAATCTGTGGGCGTTTGCTAGCTGCTTTATTTATCCAGGTAGGCCAGTTGAGAACACCTTTATTTATCCAGGTAGGCCAGTTGAGAACACCTTTATTTATCCAGGTAGGCCAGTTGAGAACACCTTTATTTATCCAGGTAGGCCAGTTGAGAACACCTTTATTTATCCAGGTAGGCCAGTTGAGAACACCTTTATTTATCCAGGTAGGCCAGTTGAGAACACCTTTATTTATCCAGGTAGGCCAGTTGAGAACACCTTTATTTATCCAGGTAGGCCAGTTGAGAACACCATTATTTATCCAGGTAGGCCAGTTGAGAACACCTTTATTTATCCAGGTAGGCCAGTTGAGAACACCTTTATTTATCCAGGTAGGCCAGTTGAGAACACCTTTATTTAACCAGGTAGGCCAGTTGAGAACACCTTTATTTATCCAGGTAGGCCAGTTGAGAACACCTTTATTTATCCAGGTAGGCCAGTTGAGAACACCTTTATTTAACCAGGTAGGCCAGTTGAGAACACCTTTATTTATCCAGGTAGGCCAGTTGAGAACACCTTTATTTATCCAGGTAGGCCAGTTGAGAACACCTTTATTTATCCAGGTAGGTCAGTTGAGAACACCTCAGTCTCTAAAACCATTAACCCTACCTCGTGCCTTGCAGCCTCAGTGGGTTGGGGAATTGAGACCCTGGTTCTTAAGGCACAATGTTCCCAGCCTGGACCTGAAGGGGGCCTGGCTAACCGGCTGTTTGTCCCTAACTCAGTCCGGTCCCGTGTCCTGGAATGGGCTCATTCCTCCATGCTGACCTGTCATCCCGGTTCCTGCCGTACCCTAGCATCCTCTGACAACGTTTCTGGTGGCCCACAATGGTTCCTGACGTCTGTGCCGTTGTCACGTTGTCACCGCGTGCACGGTATGTGCCCAGAACAAGACTCCACGGCAAGCTCTACTGGCATTCTTCAGCCACTACCGGTCCCACATCGTCCCTGGTCCCATATCGCTCTGGATTTTGTCACTGGCCTTTCCCGATCTGATGGCAGCACCATCATTCCGACAGTGGTGGATCGATTAACATCGCTCATTTCATCCCTCTCCCAAAAATTCCTACTGCCAAGGAAACACTTCTTCAGGATCCATGGACTCCTGGTGGGTTTCCGACTGGGGTCCTCAGTTCTCGTCTCAGTTCTGGAAGGCGTTCAAATCAAATCAAAGTGTATTTGTTACGTGCGCCGAATACAACAGGCCTTACAGTGAAATGCATACTCACAGGCTCTAACCAATAGTGCGAAAAAAGGTGTGTGTGTGTGTGCGTGTGTGTGTGTGTGTGTGTGTGTGTGTGTGTGTGTGTGTGTGTGTGTGTGTGTGTGTGTGTGTGTGTGTGTGTGTGTGTGTGTGTGTGTGTGTGTGTGTGTGTGTGTGTGTGTGTGTGTGTGTGTGTGTGTGTGTGTGTGTGTGTGTGTGTGTGTGTGTGTGTGTGTGTGTGTGTAAGTAAAGAAATAAAACAATAGTAAAAAGACATTTGAAAATAAGAGTAGCAAGGCTGTATACAGACACTGATTTGTCAGGCTTATCGAGGTAGTATGTACCTGCCATGTTGTGGAGTCAACAGAAGTCAGAAATAGCATTATAAATATTCACTTACCTTTGATGATCTTCATCAGAATGCACTCCCAGGAATCCCAGTTCCACAATAAATGTTTGATTTGTTCGATAAAGTCCATCATTTATGTCCAAATACCTCCTTTTTGTTTGCACGTTTAGTACACAATCCAAACTGACGACGTGCGGGCAAGTCCAGGCAAAGGTTCAGACGAAAAGTCATATTACAGTTCTTAGAAACATGTCAAACTAAGTATAGAATCAATCTTTAGGATGTTTTTATCATAAATCCTCAATAATGTTCCAACCAGAGAATTCCTTTGTCTGTAGAATTGCAATGGAACGCAAGCTACCTCTTACGTGAATGTGCGTGACCAGCTCATACCACTCTAGCAGACCTCTGACTCATTCAACTCCCATCCCCCCTCCCTCACAGTAGAAGCATCAAACAAGGTTCTAAAGACTGTTGACATCTAGTGGAAGCCTTAGGAAGTGCAACATGACCCCATTTCCATTGTATCTTGGATAGGCAAAGAGTTGAAAAACTACAACGTCAGATTTCCCACTTCCTGGTTGGATTTCTTTCTCAGGTTTTTGCCTGCCATATAAGTTATGTTATACACACAGACATCATTCAAACAGTTTTAGAAACTTCTGAGTGTTTCTATCCAAATGTAATACTTATATGCATATTCTAGTTTTTAGGACTGAGTAGCAGGCAGTTTACTCTGGGCACCTTATTCATCCAAGCTACTCAATACTGCCCCCAGTCCCAAAGAAGTTAAAGTGACTATGTATATAAGATAAACAGAGAGTAGCAGCAGCGTAAAAGAGGGGTTGGGGGGGACACAATGCAAATAGTCCGGGTAGCCATTTGATTACCTGTTCAGGAGTCTTATGGCTTGGGGGTAAAAACTGTTGAGAAGCCTTTTTGTCCTAGACTTGGCACTCCGGTACCGCTTGCCATGCGATAGTAGAGATAACAGTCTATGACTGTTGTGGCTGGGGTCTTTGACAATTTTTAGGGCCTTCCTCTGACACTGCCTTGTGTAGAGATCCTGGATGGCATGCAAATTTGTCCCAGTGATGTACTGGGCTGTACCTACTACCCTCTGAAGTGCCTTGCGGTCGGATGCTGAGCAATTGGCAGTGATGCAACCGGTCAGGATGCTCTCGAAGTTGCAGCTGTAGAACCTTTTGAGGATCTCCGGACCCATGCCCCTTATTGGGGCATCTGCCAGTCTGTCCTCCGGGTTCCATCCCCAGTCGAATGGCCAGTCGGAGCTATCCAGGACCTGGAGACCGCCCTAAGATGCCTGGTCTCAACCAACCCTACTACCTGGAGCCGACAACTGGTCTGGATGGAATATGCCCCAGAACACCCTTCCCTGTTCAGCCACCGGACTCTCCCCTTTTGAGTGCTCTATGGGGTATCAACCTCCACTCTTCCCAGAACAAGAACCGGAAGTCAACGTACCCTCGGCCCAGATGTTCGTCCGCCCCTGTCGACCTGGAGAAGAGCTCAGGTAGCGTTCCTCAAGAACAACTCCAGGTATCGTCAACAAGCAGACCGCTGCAGGACTCCAGCTCCCTGCTACCGCATTTGACAGAGGGTTTGGATGTCCACACTGGACCTGCCCCTTCAGGTAGAGGGTAGAGTCCCACAAACTGTCCCCTCCTTTGGTCCGTTTCCTATCTCTAGAGTCCTTAGTTGAACTGCCGTCTGTCTTTTGTTACCTCGTACCCTTCGTATTCACCCTACGTTCCATGTGTTTAGGATTAAGTCTGTGTCTCACAGTCCTTTGTCTTCTGTTCTCAGGCCCACCCCCCCTCCCCATGTCATTGATGGCCATCCGACATTCGACCATGGGGCAGGGGCTTCCAGTACCTGGTTGCCGGGGAGGGTTACGGCCCAGAGGAGAGGTGCTGGGTTCCCGCTAGAGACATCCAGCTCTCATCGCTGATTTCCACCGCCGGCGCCTCTAGAGGGGTCACACCCTGATCTGTTTCACCTGTCTTGTGATCGTCTCCACCCCCTCCAGGTGTCGCTTATTTTCCCTGGTGTACATATGCCTGTGTTTCCTGTCTCTCTGTGCGTCTTGTATGTTTTTGAAGTCAACCAGCGGTTGTCCCGTGCTCCTGTTTCTATTCTCTTTCCCTAGTCATTCCGGTTTTTGACCCTTGCCTGTTTTCTGGACTCCGTACCCACCTACCTGACCATTCTGCCTGCCCTGACCTCAAGCCTGCCTGCCACTCTGCATCTCCTGGACTCTAAACTGGTTTTGACCTTTTGACTGACCACGACCTTTCTCTTGCCTACTCCTTTTTTGGATTGTTTAATAAATATCAAGACTCAAACCATCTGCCTCCCGTGTCTGCAACTGGGTCTCGCCTTGTGCCCTTGTATATCATGGATAGACCTCTTCCCATTTTACCAACCACTGAGCCTATATGTTTTGACCATGAAAGCTTGCTATCTGGTGTTACACCCGGCAGTTCAGTTCCTCATGTTGACCCCATGGAACCCCATTCAGCTCCGGTCAGGCTAGGCTAGCCTGTTGGGTCACACTCTGCTGAGGGGGGAGAGAGTGAGGGGGAGGGTGAGGCGAGGAAGAGAGAGAGCGACGTGGAGGAGATAGAGAGGGTAGGGGGGGAGGAGAAAGAGAGAGAGGGGTGGGGGAGAGAGCGAGGGGGAGGGGGAGGCGAGGAAGAGAGAGAGAGAGAGAGCGGCGTGGAGGAGATAGAGAGGGTAGGGGGGGAGGGGTGGAAAAGAGAGAGAGGGGAGGGATGAGGCGTGGAGGAGAGAGAGAGCGAGAGAGAGAGAGGGGGATGGGTGGGGTGGGGTAGTGCATGTGGACACTCTGGGTGGTATGGTGCTTGTGAGGGCAGACACAATTCCCCAGTGTTCAGGCAGGCACACAGAACCTTGTTTTACAACAGGGGAGGGGATGCCATCAATGCCCCGATGATGTGAACCACCCTGAGCCCATTCACAGTGACAAACAGCCCCTCTAACCAGCCTCCTCCTCATCCCCCATCCCTCTCTCGCAACTCTCCCCCCTTCTTGACCCAACACTGTGGGACAGAGCAGGAGAGGGACAAAACAAAATCATAAAGGAATGGCTGGTGAGAAGACACATGCGGGAGATAAACTGTTGCACTTGTTCAACCCCCCTTAAATAACACACACACACACACACACACACACACACACACACACACACACACACACACACACACACACACACACACACACACACACACACACACACACACACACTCCCTCGTTGGCGGCCTTTCATTCTCCTCCTAATGAAGCCCCCCCATCTCTTCAACAGGAGCTCAATGTGTATGACTTTAATTACATCAGCCTGTCCTTTTCTTGTCTTCCTCTTCTGAGCCTTAAAACCCCAAATGGCTTGATGACAACGTAATTGACAAAGAATTGAATGAGGGCTACCCCCGAGTTGCTAGGGGGGCAAAAATCCCCTCAGCACACCCAGCATGTCCCGTTAGAGATTCTGCTCTGCCTCTTTTTACCTCTTCTTCTACCGCTACCTCTTTTTCTACCTTTTCTTCTACCTCTTTTTCTACCTCTTCCTCCACCTCTTCCTCTCCTACCTCTTATACCTCTCCTACCTCTTATACCTCTCCTCTACCTCTTCTACCTCTCCTCCCTCTTCTACCTCTCCTTGTACCCCTTCTTCCACCTCTTCTTCTACCTCTTCTTCTACCTCTTCTTCTACCTCTTCCTCCACCCCTTCCTCTCCTACCTCGTATACTTCTACTATCTCTTATACCACTCCTCTACCTCTTCTACCTCTCCTCCCCCTTCTTCCCCTCCTACCTCTTCCTCTACCTCCTCTACCCCTTCTTCCCCTCCTACCTCTCCTCCAACCCTTCTACCTCTCCTACCTCTTCTACCTCTTCTTCTACCCCTTCTATATATTATACCTCTTCTACCTCTTCTACCTCTCCTACCTCTCCTACCTCTTCTTCTACCCCTTCTAGATATTATACCTCTTCTACCTCTCCTACCTCTCCTACCTCTTCTTCTACCCCTTCTAGATATTATACCCCTTCTTCCTCTCCTACCTCTTCCTCCTACCTCTTCTTCTACCCCTTCTAGATATTATACCTCTTCTACCTCTCCTACCTCTTCTACCTCTCCTACCTCTTATTCTACCCCTTCTAGATATTATACCCCTTCTTCCTCTCCTACCTCTTCCTCCTACCCCTTCTTCTACCCCTTCTAGATATTATACCTCTTCTACCTCTCCTACCTCTTCTACCTCTCCTACCTCTTATTCTACCCCTTCTAGATATTATACCTCTTCTTCCTCTCCTACCTCTTCCTCCGGTTTTACATCACTACCTCTCCAAACGTTCTACTCTCAACATCAGTAATATGTCCCTAGGCGTCTGCTCACACCATGCCTAACTACTTGTTGACTGACAGTGAGCAGTCCCTTTAGTCTCCTGTTCTCTCCTGCTGTTTCTGTTGGTCATCTGGAGGTCTGCTTTACATTTCTCTTAGCTCAACCTGATGCCCAGCTGAACACCCTCCGGTATCCACAAGGCATGATGCAAATCTGATACAGCCGACCTCTGAAACATTACAGTACCCAGTGAAATCACTTTCTGCATTCTGGGTTCAAGACAAAAAAGACAATGGGGCACATATTAAATAGCACTTGGCACAACTATTTTGTGCATTAGGAAATGGCACTAGGAATATTAGCTGACGTTATGGCGTTAGTTATAAGGGATCCTAATAAAAAAATTCACAAATTCACTAGAATCCACAAGCTATAGTGAGGTGAAATACACATTTTAATTGTTACTGTTCTCTGAGTCATTAGATAACAGGTGATCGAAGAGGTAAACAACACGAGGGAGAAAGAGAGGGACGAGGGCTTCGAGTAGTTAGACACATTAAACCACTGTGTATCTGTTGACCTTCAGGGTTAGACCTCTTAACTGTTTGACCATAACGAGGATTGTACTGCAACCCATCTGTCAGGTTAGGCAGGCTAAGAGGAGGAGTGTGTGGTGTGGTGTCTGTCTGTCTGTCTGTGGTGTCTGTCTGTCTGTCTGTCTGTCTGTCTGTCTGTCTGTCTGTCTGTCTGTCTGTCTGTGGTGTCTGTGGTGTCTGTCTGTGGTGTCTGTCTGTCTGTCTGTCTGTCTGTCTGTCTGTCTGTCTGTCTGTCTGTCTGTCTGTGGTGTCTGTCTGTCTGTCTGTCTGTCTGTCTGTCTGTCTGTCTGTCTGTCTGTCTGTCTGTCTGTCTGTCTGTCTGTCTGTCTGTCTGTCTGTCTGTCTGTCTGTCTGTCTGTCTGTCTGTGGTGTGTGCGTATGTGTATGCGTGCGTGCATGCGTGCGTGCGTGCGAGTAGACAGAGAAAACAAATGAAAGCAGAGACAGAGAGGTGTCATCTTTAAGAGCAGAGAGCTGGACAATAGCATGGTGCTCTATACCTACTTAAGGTCAAGAAGGTGACGGAGAGGGCTCGCCAAGCTGACAATCAAACTCCAACCTGTCGCTGCGACTGGAGTGGGGCAGAGGGCTGTATCTGTGTGTGTGTGTGTGTGGTAAGGGTATGTGTGGTAAAGGTGTGTGTGGTAAGGGTATGTGTGGTAAAGGTGTGTGTGGTAAGGGTATGTGTGGTAAAGGTGTGTGTGTTAAGGGTGTGTGTAGTAAGGGTGTGTGTGGTAAGGGTGTGTGTGGTAAGGGTATGTGTGGTAAAGGTGTGTGTGGTAAGGGTATGTGTGGTAAAGGTGTGTGTGGTAAAGGTGTGTGTGGTAAGGGTATGTGTGGTAAAGGTGTGTGTGTTAAGGGTATGTGTGGTAAAGGTGTGTGTGGTAAAGGTGTGTGTGGTAAGGGCATGTGTGGTAAAGGTGTGTGTGGTAAGGGTATGTGTGGTAAAGGTGTGTGTGGTAAGGGTATGTGTGGTAAAGGTGTGTGTGGTAAGGGTATGTGTGGTAAAGGTGTGTGTGGTAAGGGTATGTGTGGTAAAGGTGTGTGTGTTAAGGGTGTGTGTAGTAAGGGTGTGTGTGGTAAGGGTGTGTGTGGTAAGGGTATGTGTGGTAAAGGTGTGTGTGGTAAGGGTATGTGTGGTAATGGTGTGTGTGGTAAGGGTATGTGTGGTAAAGGTGTGTGTGGTAAGGGTATGTGTGGTAAAGGTGTGTGTGGTAAGGGTATGTGTGGTAAAGGTGTGTGTGGTAAGGGTATGTGTGGTAAGGGTATGTGTGGTAAAGGTATGTGTGGTAAGGGTATGTGTGGTAAAGGTGTGTGTGGTAAGGGTATGTGTGGTAAAGGTGTGTGTGTTAAGGGTGTGTGTAGTAAGGGTGTGTGTGGTAAGGGTGTGTGTGGTAAGGGTATGTGTGGTAAAGGTGTGTGTGGTAAGGGTATGTGTGGTAAATGTGTGTGTGGTAAAGGTGTGTGTGGTAAGGGTATGTGTGGTAAAGGTGTGTGTGTTAAGGGTATGTGTGGTAAAGGTGTGTGTGGTAAAGGTGTGTGTGGTAAGGGTATGTGTGGTAAAGGTGTGTGTGGTAAGGGTATGTGTGGTAAGGGTATGTGTGGTAAAGGTGTGTGTGTTAAGGGTATGTGTGGTAAAGGTGTGTGTGGTAAAGGTGTGTGTGGTAAGGGTATGTGTGGTAAAGGTGTGTGTGTTAAGGGTATGTGTGGTAAAGGTGTGTGTGGTAAGGGTATGTGTGGTAAGGGTATGTGTGGTAAGGGTATGTGTGGTAAAGGTGTGTGTGGTAAGGGTATGTGTGGTAAAGGTGTGTGTGTTAAGGGTGTGTGTAGTAAGGGTGTGTGTGGTAAGGGTGTGTGTGGTAAGGGTGTGTGTGGTAAGGGTGTGTGTGGTAAGGGTATGTGTGGTAAAGGTGTGTGTGGTAAGGGTATGTGTGGTAAAGGTGTGTGTGGTAAGGGTATGTGTGGTAAAGGTGTGTGTGGTAAGGGTATGTGTGGTAAGGGTGTGTGTGGTAAGGGTATGTGTGGTAAAGGTGTGTGTGGTAAGGGTATGTGTGGTAAGGGTATGTGTGGTAAAGGTGTGTGTGGTAAGGGTGTGTGTGGTAAGGGTGTGTGTGGTAAGGGTATGTGTGGTAAAGGTGTGTGTGGTAAGGGTATGTGTGGTAAGGGTATGTGTGGTAAAGGTGTGTGTGGTAAGGGTATGTGTGGTAAAGGTGTGTGTGGTAAGGGTATGTGTGGTAAGGGTGTGTGTGGTAAGGGTATGTGTGGTAAGGGTATGTGTGGTAAAGGTGTGTGTGGTAAGGGTATGTGTGGTAAAGGTGTGTGTGGTAAGGGTATGTGTGGTAAGGGTATGTGTGGTAAGGTGTGTGGTAAGGGTTTGTGTGGTAAAGGTGTGTGTGGTAAAGGTGTGTGTGGTAAGGGTATGTGTGGTAAAGGTGTGTGTGGTAAGGGTATGTGTGGTAAGGGTATGTGTGGTAAAGGTGTGTGTGGTAAGGGTATGTGTGGTAAAGGTGTGTGTGGTAAAGGTGTGTGTGGTAAGGGTATGTGTGGTAAAGGTGTGTGTGTTAAGGGTATGTGTGGTAAAGGTGTGTGTGGTAAGGGTATGTGTGGTAAGGGTATGTGTGGTAAAGGTGTGTGGTAAGGGTATGTGTGGTAAGGGTATGTGTGGTAAAGGTGTGTGTGGTAAGGGTTTGTGTGGTAAAGGTGTGTGTGGTAAAGGTGTGTGTGGTAAGGGTATGTGTGGTAAAGGTGTGTGTGGTAAGGGTATGTGTGGTAAAGGTGTGTGTGGTAAGGGTATGTGTGGTAAGGGTATGTGTGGTAAAGGTGTGTGTGGTAAGGGTTTGTGTGGTAAAGGTGTGTGTGGTAAAGGTGTGTGTGGTAAGGGTATGTGTGGTAAAGGTGTGTGTGGTAAGGGTATGTGTGGTAAAGGTGTGTGTGTTAAGGGTATGTGTGGTAAAGGTGTGTGTGGTAAGGGTATGTGTGGTAAGCGTGTGTGTGGTAAGTGGAGCGGTGGGGGGGGAGGTGAAGGGGAATGAAAGTGAAGGAATTTCACAACCGATGTGAACGGGGACAGGCTGGGCTCTCTCTCTCTCCATATGATGTTATTAACCCCAGAACGGGGACAGGCTGGGCTCTCTCTCTCTCTCCATATGATGTTATTAACCCCAGAACGGGGACAGGCTGGGCTCTCTCTCTCTCCATATGATGTTAATAACCCCAGAACGGGGACAGGCTGGGCTCTTCCCATTTTGGAGCTGCTGTTCGTGAACTCCATTGTTGTACTGCCTGCTATTGTTTTCTCCTTGTTCTGCCTGTTGTTGAGTCAATGGCGCCCCGTTAAGGATGTGAGATTCTTGGTCATTAGGCTCCTTTAACCTATTGTATCGCATGACCACAAAACAACAGTGGGGAGAGAGATTATATCCATAGATTTAAGAATGTGCTAGGATCTCTATGGTTATATATCGCTGTCGTTCAACAGAGCCAAGGGGGGAATTTGTTACTCTCAGAATAGCAAGTGTTTCACTGTGTTCGATCCACACGTTAGCAATAAAGCTTTGAAAAATCCAACGTTGGATAGTGGTTTCCTCGTTTTAACTTTTTACATTCAATCTGGAACTAAAACTTTAGTTACATTGTTGGCTATAGAGTACCTCTGTGGGTAAACACATACTTACATACAGTAGTACTTGTAAACACATACCTACATACAGTAGTACTTGTAAACTCATACTTACATACAGTAGTACTTGTAAACTCATACTTACATACAGTAGTACTTGTAAACACATACTTACATACAGTAGTACTTGTAAACTCATACTTACATACAGTAGTACTTGTAAACTCATACTTACATACAGTAGTACTTGTAAACTCATACTTACATACAGTAGTACTTGTAAACTCATACTTACATACAGTAGTACTTGTAAACACATACCTACATACAGTAGTACTTGTAAACTCATACTTACATACAGTAGTACTTGTAAACTCATACTTACATACAGTAGTACTTGTAAACACAAACTTACATACAGTAGTACTTGTCAACACATACTTACATACAGTAGTACTTGTAAATACATACTTATATACAGTAGTACTTGTAAACTCATACTTACATACAGTAGTACTTGTAAACTCATACTTACATACAGTAGTACTTGTAAAATACTTTTTCGATGGTGCTCGATTTCAAAGATTTAGCAAATAATAAACCCACGGTGAGTAAAGCTGTGCAATCTTCAGCGAGATGGCATGGTTTAACAGTTCATTTATGTGAACAGTATGGATAGATAGCAGCAGGTCTCAGAACAGTATAGAGAGATGGGATGGTTTAACAGTTCATTTATGTGAACAGTATGGATAGATAGCAGCAGGTCTCAGAACAGTATAGAGAGATGGGATGGTTTAACAGTTCATTTATGTGAACAGTATGGATAGATAGCAGCAGGTCTCAGAACAGTATAGAGAGATTGGATGGTTTAACAGTTCATTTATGTGAACAGTATGTATAGATAGCAGCAGGTCTCAGAACAGTATAGAGAGATGGGATGGTTTAACAGTTCATTTATGTGAACAGTATGGATAGATAGCAGCAGGTCTCAGAACAGTATAGAGAGATGGGATGGTTTAACAGTTCATTTATGTGAACAGTATAGATAGATAGCAGCAGGTCCCAGAACAGTATGTATAGATAGCAGCAGGTCCCAGAACAGTATAGAGAGATGGGATGGTTTAACAGTTCATTTATGTGAACAGTATGGATAGATAGCAGCAGGTCTCAGAACAGTATAGAGAGATGGGATGGTTTAACAGTTCATTTATGTGAACAGTATGTATAGATAGCAGCAGGTCTCAGAACAGTATAGAGAGATGGGATGGTTTAACAGTTCATTTATGTGAACAGTATGGATAGATAGCAGCAGGTCTCAGAACAGTATAGAGAGATGGGATGGTTTAACAGTTCATTTATGTGAACAGTATGGATAGATAGCAGCAGGTCTCAGAACAGTATAGAGAGATGGGATGGTTTAACAGTTCATTTATGTGAACAGTATAGATAGCAGCAGGTCCCAGAACAGTATGTATAGATAGCAGCAGGTCCCAGAACAGTATGGATAGATAGCAGCAGGTCTCAGTACAGTATAGATAGATAGCAGCAGGTCTCAGTACAGTATGGACGGATAGCTGCAGGTCCCAGAACAGTATGGATAGATAGTAGGTCTCAGTACAGTACAGCTAGATAGCAGGTCTCAGAACAGTATAGTTAGATAGCAGCAGGTCTCAGAACAGTATAGATAGAGAGCAGCAGGTCTCAGAACAGTATAGATAGAGAGCAGCAGGTCTCAGAACAGTATAGATAGAGAGCAGCAGGTCTCAGTACAGTATAGATAGATAGCAGCACGTCTCAGAACAGTATAGCTAGATAGCAGGTCTCAGAACAGTATAGATAGATAGCAGGTCTCAGAACAGTATAGATAAATAGCAGCAGGTCTCAGAACAGTATAGATAGATAGCAGCAGGTCTCAGAACAGTATAGATAGATAGCAGCAGGTCTCAGTACAGTATAGATAGATAGCAGCAGGTCTCAGAATAGTATAGATAGATAGCAGGTCTCAGAACAGTATAGATAGATAGCAGCAGGTCTCAGAACAGTATAGATAGATAGCAGGTCTCAGAACAGTATAGATAGGTAGCTGCAGGTCTCAGACCAGTATAGAGAGATAGCAGGTCTCAGAACAGTATACAGAGATAGCAGGTCTCAGAACAGTATACAGAGATAGCAGGTCTCAGAACAGTATAGATAGAGAGCAGCAGGTCTCAGTACAGTGTAGATAGATAGCAGCAGGTCTCAGTACAGTATAGATAGATAGCAGCAGGTCTCAGAATAGTATAGATAGATAGCAGGTCTCAGAACAGTATAGATAGATAGCAGCAGGTCTCAGAACAGTATAGATAGATAGCAGGTCTCAGAACAGTATAGATAGAGAGCAGCAGGTCTCAGTACAGTATAGATAGATAGCAGCAGGTCTCAGAACAGTATAGCTAGATAGCAGGTCTCAGAACAGTATAGATAGATAGCAGCAGGTCTCAGAATAGTATAGATAGCAGGCCTCAGAACAGTATAGATAGATAGCAGCAGGTCTCAGAACAATATAGATAGATAGCAGGTCTCAGAACAGTATAGATAGATAGCAGGTCTCAGAACAGTATAGATAGATAGCAGGTCTCAGAACCAGAACAGTATAGATAGATAGATAGATAGATAGATAGATAGATAGATAGATAGATAGATAGATAGATAGATAGCAGCAGGTCTCAGAACAGTATAGATAGATAGCAGCAGGTCTTAGAACAGTATAGATAGATAGCAGCAGGTCTCAGGTCTCTAACAATATAGATAGGATACTTTCCTTCTTTCGCTAAGCATCTGGAGCTCCTATAGCGTGTGAATTACGACATAAATATATTCATCCCTGTTCTGTTGTTTAAATCTGTGGGTGTAATGCCCTTGTACCCCCCCACCCCCCACGCCCCACTGCCTGACCCCTTCCCCCCCTACACACACCCCCTGCCTGACCCCTTCCCCTACACACACGCCCCCCTGCCTGACCCCCGAGGATCAGAGAACAGGTTGGCAAAAGCAAATCTCAAGCTGCCTGTTGAAGAGGAGCTGACACACACACACTCTCACACACACACACACACACACACACACACACACACACACACACACACACACACACACACACACACACACACACACACACACACACACACACACACACACACACCTCGCAATGAACCAACCACAACCCCTCACAACCTCTAGCAAATCCCCTTTCTCTTTTCCCAGCCAGATGGGTCCGCTGGAATAATGGCTAAAGCCCAATGAGTTCCATTCAATTTGTCCTGCCGTCTAAAGGAGCTTGTAAGCTTTCCATTTGCAGTTGTGTTATAGTAGCCATGGGAGGCTCTGTGGTGTTAGGACTTAATTACCTCCTAATAGCTGTAGGGATAAAGCCAGCCCAGTCCGAATACCCCAACAGCCCAACACCCCACTCTCTCTCCCCAGTCCGTACACCCCAACAGCCCAACACCCCACTCTCTCTCCCCAGTCCGTACACCCCAACAGCCCAACACCCCACTCTCTCTCCCCAATCCGTACACCCCAACAGCCCAACACCCCACTCTCTCTCCCCAATCCGTACACCCCAACAGCCCAACACCCCACTCTCTCTCCCCAGTCCGTACACCCCAACAGTCCAACACCCCACTCTCTCTCCCCAGTCCGTACACCCCAACAGCCCAACACCCCACTCTCTCTCCCCAATCCGTACACCCCAACAGCCCAACACCCCACTCTCTCTCCCCAATCCGTACGCCCCAACAGCCCAACACCCCACTCTCTTTCCATTCCCACTGGGGGAATGGAGAGAGAAATATATCACTTTAGTCCTGTGATAATTAATCTGAGTAATGAAGATCAGACTAGGGAGGGAAGTGATATGTGTTCATGTACAGTGCCTGCCAGGGAGATGATGCCCATAACACACACACGAACACACACGAGCGCGCACGCACACACACACACACACACACACACGAGCGCACACACACACGCACACACACACACACACACACACACAGACACACACAAAATACAGCCAGCCTCTCTCACACTTTCTTCTATGGATTTAAAACTTCTTAGGGCTAAGCCCTTTTTCTCCACTTCCTGTCTGAATGACGTGTCCAAAGTAAACTGCCTGTTACTCAGGCCCTGAAGCCAGGATATGCATATAATTGGTACCATTGGAAGGAAAACACCTTGAAGTTTGTAGAACTGCAAAATAATGTAGGAGAATATAACACAATGGATATGCTAGGAGCAAATCCAAAGAAAAATCAACCAGAGTTGTTTTTTTTGAGAGAGACCATCCTCTTAGAAATGCAAGAGAAAGGTCATATTTTAAATGAGCTCCTTGTGTGTAATTCCTATGGCTTCCACAGGGTGTCAGCAGTCTATGTTCAAGGTTTCAGGATTGTAACTTCAAAAACAAACAAGAAATATCAGTTTTAGTAGAGGGACACAGTCTTGGAAATTTGTGTTTGGGCGCACCTGCTAAAATCAGTTTCCCATTGAACATACTTCTTTCCAAAATAAATATTATAGTTTGATTACATTTTAGGGTATCTGAGGAGTAAATAGAAACGTATTTTGACTTGTTGAAACAAAGTTTAGGGGTAGATTTTTGATTCCTTTCTCAGCAAGTTGAAAGAGTGGATTACTCAAATCGATGGTGCCAACTAAACAGACTTTTTGGGATATAAAGAAGGATTTTATCTAACAAAACAACACTACATGTTATAACTGGGACCCTTTGGATGACAAATCAGAGGAAGATTTTCAAAAAAACAGGTGAATATTTATTCGTTATATGTGAATGTATGAAACCTGTGCCGGTGGAAAAATATTTTGATGTGGGGCGCCGTCCTCAAACAATCACATGGCATGTTTTCGCTGTAATAGTTAATGTAAATCGGACAGTGCAGTTAGATTAACATGAATTTAAGCTTTCAGACGATATTAGACACTTATATGTACCTAAATGTTTAAAATCCATAATATTTATGGGTATTTATTTTAATTGCGCGCCCTACAGTTTCACCCGAAGTTGTCCCACTAGCAGGACACTGATCCTTAGAGAATCTTCCTTGATTTCCTTCCAAGATCTCAGAGAGAAAAAAGCGACGATTGAGAGAAGCAGCATTATTCCTGTTTTTCAGTTCATTTGGACACCGCTGTTCAGAGTTCCAGACAGGAAGAGGAAGTTCTCTAGTTTTTTTCTGTTTGTGTTCTCTTTCTTTTTTATTTTGAAGGCAGATTAGCAGGATTAAGTATGGCTAATATATGCTGCCCCTCACTATTGGTGTTCACCATAGAATAGACACACTACCACCCAGACGGAAAGAGAAAGAGAGAGGGAGAGAGAGGGGGGGAGAGAGAGAGAGAGAGGGAGGAGTGAGTGACAGAGAGTGGGAGATGCAGAGCAGAATTAGGCTGATTTTTGCTAATTATCAAAATCCAGAAACGTGCCATTAAATTCTACAACCACCTAAAAGGAAGCGATTCCCAAACCTTCCATAACAAAGCCATCACCTACAGAGAGATGAACCTGGAGAAGAGTCCCATATCAAGCTGGTCCTGGGGCTCCATTCACAAACAGACACCACAGAGCCCCACAACAGCAACACAATTAGACCCAACCAAATCATGAAAAAACACAAATATAATTACTTGACACATTGGAAAGAATTAACAAAAAAGCAGAGCAGACTATTTGACCCAAAACAGAGACATAGTGGCAGAATACCTGATCACTGTGACTTACCCAAACTTAAGGAAAGCTTTGGCAATGTACAGACTCAGTGAGCATAGCCTTGCTATTGAGAGAGGCTGCTGTATGCAGACCTGGCTCTCAAGAGAAAACAGGCTATGTGCACACAGCCCTCACAATGAGGTGGAAACTGACCTGCCCTTCCAAACCTCCTGCCAAATGTATGACCATATTAGAGACACCTTTCCCTAAGATTACACAGACCCACAAAGAATTGGAAATCAAATCAAACTTTGATAAACTCCCATATCTATTGGGTGAAATTACTTGTGTCATGCACAGAGTAGACGTCCTAACTGACTTGCCAAGTTTGTTTAACAAGAAATGTGTGGACTGGTTGAAAAACTACTTTTAATGACTTCAACCTAAGTGTATGTAAACTTCCGATCTCAACTGTACCACCCCCATGCTCTACCAAGGTTTTCCAGCAAATTTCTTTGACCTTCTACAGTAGCTATGTTGGTCTATTGTACTTCAAACAATGTGTAAACAGGTTGCTTATGATTCAAACCTTCTCAAACAGCCTAATTGATACTCTTCAGAGGAGGTGCTTCCACAATCATTTGATAAGTACCACATACAAGTTAAAGTATTGGATTCTTCACTGACCACATTAAGGAATGGATGGACATTTGCTGAATGGTCACCTGGAGGAAAATGCAGGAGGGTCACGCTTTTTCAATTTCAGTCAAGGGGAGGGTCACGCTTTTTCAATTTCAGTCAGGGGGAGGGTCACGCTTTTTCAATTTCAGTCAGGGGGAGGGTCACGCTTTTTCAATTTCAGTCAGGGGGAGGGTCAAGCTTTTTCAATTTCAGTCAGGGGGAGGGTCACGCTTTTTCAATTTCAGTCAAGGGGAGGGTCACGCTTTTTCAATTTCAGTCAGGGGGAGGGTCACGCTTTTTCAATTTCAGTCAGGGGGAGGGTCAAGCTTTTTCAATTTCAGTCAAGGGGAGGGTCACGCTTTTTCAATTTCAGTCAGGGGGAGGGTCACGCTTTTTTGGGTCACTCTTTTCAATTTCAGTCAGGGGGAGGGTCATGCTTTTCAATTTCAGTCAGGGGGAGGGTCACGCTTTTCATTTTCAGTCAGTTACAGGGGAGGGTCACGCATCAGAGCTTTTTCAATTTCAGTCAAGGAGGGTCAGTGGCTGCTGCTTTTTCAATTTTTTCAGGTTAATCACGCTTTTGGGTCACTCTTTTCATATATTTCAGTCAGGGGGAGGGTCACGCTTTTTCAATTTCAGTCAGGGGGAGGGTCACGCTTTTCAATTTCAGTCAGGGGAGGGTCACGCTTTTTCAATTTCAGTCAGGGGAGGGTCAAGCTTTTTCAATTTCAGTCAAGGGGAGGGTCACGCTTTTTCAATTTCAGTCAGGGGGAGGGTCACGCTTTTTTTGGGTCACTCTTTTCAATTTCAGTCAGGGGAGGGTCATCAGGGGAGGTCACTTTTCAATTTCAGTCAGGGGGAGGGTCACGCTTTTCATTTTCAGTCAGGGGGAGGGTCACGCTTTTCAATTTCAGTCAGGGGGAGGGTCATGCTTTTCAATTTCAGTCAGGGGGAGGGTCACGCTTTTCAATTTCAGTCAGGGGGAGGGTCACGCTTTTCAATTTCAGTCAAGGTAAGGATTTAGTATTGTTTTAATCTAGTCCAGGGGACGGTCAATTAATTTGTAATTGATAAAATGTCATTATTTATCACTTTTTGAATGAGTTGCTTATTAGGCTGTATATCAACGTGTGCCCAGTGCCGTCCCTCAACTCCCATTTGCCGCTGGGAGCTCAATAT
Organism: Oncorhynchus keta; assembly: GCF_023373465.1. Taxonomy (NCBI): domain Eukaryota; kingdom Metazoa; phylum Chordata; class Actinopteri; order Salmoniformes; family Salmonidae; genus Oncorhynchus; species Oncorhynchus keta. The sequence continues at coordinate 48,013,414 of NC_068427.1, forward strand.
CAAGTGCTATTTAACTTAAGCTATTCAATCAAACAATCCGTAACCTATAGGCTATAGGCTACCAAGTTCATGCTCAGAGATGCACAGAGAGCAAAATTATATTTCTAATATATTTCTAATATATTTCTTATATTTATATCAATGGTCCTTCTGTAGCTCAGTTGGTAGAGCATGGCGCTTGTAACGCCAGGGTAGTGGGTTCGATCCCCGGGACCACCCATACGTAGAATGTATGCACACATGACTGTAAGTCGCTTTGGATAAAAGCGTCTGCTAAATGGCATATATTATTATATATTAAGATAGCTGCTGGGAAGGTTTAAATACAACTAGGCTGCGTTACACACTGTAATGGATATTCCCACCCTGAGCCCCAAACGGCTCAGGCTGTTTTTGCTGATTTAAAAAAATATATATATTTAATAATAATAGCTAAATTGTGTGCTGCCTAATCAATGGCTGCGCTGTGTAGGCCTATGGTGGTATAGTTCAGGAGGAAAAAATACAACTTATATGAGGACGAGCCTATTAGCTACGTTCTGTTCAATCAATCAATCAATCAATCAATCAAATTGTATTGATATAGCCCTTCGTACATCAGCTGATATCTCAAAGTGCTGTACAGAAACCCAGCCTAAAACCCCAAACAGCAAAGCAATGCAGGTGTAGAAGCATGTTCAGTTTGAAAAGGAGAGTGCAGAGATGAGAAGGAGGACCAGAGGTTAAATTTCGATCGCTTGCTACAACTACAATATATTTTATAGTAAACAATATGTTTCTTGTCCATGATGCATTTAGCACAGTTATTGATCTCACAATAAGCCAGACTCGAGTAACTTACATTGTGGTGATGACACTCGAATCAGTAGCCCCGCGGCACAATCACTCAGAAATGGACAGCTCGTTGTGCTAAAAGTAGGCATAATTCATTTCAACGTATTCATTTCAATTAGACTTTACTAAGAACAAGAGTTATTTGTGTTGGAGGCTATTTCTTCCTATTTAAAGACATAAGAGGTTCGTTTGAAAGACAAAAGTAGGCTTCAGACTGGTATATCCATAGATTTTTATTATTTAACTAGGTAAGTCAGTTAAGAACAAATTCTTATTTTACAATGAAGGCCTACCCCGGCTAAAAGCTGGGCCAATTGTACCCTTCCCTACGGGACTCCCAATCACAGCCAGATGTGATGCAGACCTGGATTTGAACCAGGTACTGCAGTTACAACTTTTGCACTGAGCTACAGTGCATTAGACCACAGCGCCACTCTGGAGCCCTCGTAGATGTGTCTGTCAATTCCTCCACACACCATGCACTCTTAAAAATACCCTGCCTTTACCCTGCCTCCCAGACTCATATTGAAGGGGTAAGAGAGGGTATGCCATAGACCTACTTTTATTAAAGCAAAATGACAAAAAGCAGAGGCCTACGTCCCCCTTGTTTGGTTAGAAAGAAAATAGCACCGATTTGATTATATGATCGATTTGATCATCGATTTGATTATATGATCGATTTGATCATCGATTTGATTATTTGATCGATTTGATCATCGATTTGATTATATGATCGATTTGATCATCGATTTGATTAATTTGATCATCGATTTGATTATATGATCGATTTGATCAGCGATTTGATTATTTGATCGATTTGATCATCGATTTGATTATATGATCGATTTGATCATCGATTTGATTATTTGATCGATTTGATCATCGATTTGATTATATGATCGATTTGATCATCGATTTGATTATATCGTCGATTTGATCATCGATTTGATTATATGATCGATTTGATCATCAATTTGATCATCGATTTGATTATATGATCGATTTGATCGTCAATTTGATTATATGATCGATTTGATTATATCATCGATTTGATTATATGATCGGTTTGATTATATGATCAATTTGATCATCGATTTGATTATATGATCTATTTGATTATATGATCTATTTGATTATATGATCGATTTGATCATCGATTTGATTATATCATCGATTTGATTATATCATCGATTTGATCATCGATTTGATTATATGATCGATTTGATCATTGATTTGATTATATGATCGATTTGATTATATGATCGATTTGATTATATGATCGATTTGATCATCGATTTGATTATATGATCTATTTGATTATATGATCGATTTGATCATTGATTTGATTATATTATCGATTTGATTATATCATCGATTTGATCATCGATTTGATCATCGATTTGATGATATGATCAATTTGATTATATGATCGATTTGATTATCGATTTGATTATATGATCGATTTGATGATATGATCGATTTGATTATGTGATCGATTTGATCATCGATTTGATTATATGAAGTGATGTAAAACAGTGCTTTGGTGCCCAATGCTTTATGCTAGAAACAAGCTGTAAAATACCCGGGAGAGACGTGACTCCGATGCCTATGAGGATATCATTGTTGAGACAAACAAAATACTTTGCTTGGGAAGTAATCTAATTCTGTCACTATCAATTGATTAAGCTATTCACTTTCTGTACAATAGAATATATTTAAACCCAGACAGCTTTTAGGAAAACACTTGTAACCTTCTCTCGTTGGCTTAAGCCACAGAAGAGTAGCCAGCAGTTAAAGCTGACATGTTTCTGCGTCGGTAGACCAACTCTGTCTGGGTTGGAAAGGTGAGTTTAACGTCCACCTCTGTCTAGGGTGGAAAGGTGAGTTTAACTTCCACCTCTGTCTGGGGTGGAAAGGTGAGTTTAACTTCCACCTCTGTCTAGGGTGGAAAGGTGAGTTTAACTTCCACCTCTGTCTGGGGTGGAAAGGTGAGTTTAACGTCCACCTCTGTCTGGGGTGGAAAGGTGAGTTTAACTTCCACCTCTGTCTGGGGTGGAAAGGTGAGTTTAACTTCCACCTCTGTCTAGGGTGGAAAGGTGAGTTTAACGTCCACCTCTGTCTGGGGTGGAAAGGTGAGTTTAACTTCCACCTCTGTCTAGGGTGGAAAGGTGAGTTTAACTTCCACCTCTGTCTGGGGTGGAAAGGTGAGGTTAACTTCCACCTCTGTCTGGGGTAGAAAGGTGAGTTTAAAATACCATGCTCACATTCCTAATGACGTCTCAAATTCAAATATTTTGCAAACAGGGACAGTTTCATTGCTAACAAGACACACCGATGTGGCATTGATATGATAAGATGAACAAATCGGCCTCTCTCTCTGTCCATTCTGAGCCTGTAATTTCTGTCATTTTTGTGGTATTAAAAAAATATTCTAATATGTAAAATGACGTAGAATTGCATGAAATGTTTGTAAATGGCAATATTTTCTTGAACCTACAAACTCAATGATAGATTCATGCAATGCTTTTACTATAAAGGAGATGTTTCCACCCCTACTCTCGTCTACGGTGGTCTGCAAACCACACAACCTTCTGGCCCACAGTCCTGTGTTCTATCAACATTTCTGCATTGCCATATAAAGCTTGCAGGACAAAGAACAGTTTCTAAAACTGTCCAAAAGAAGACAGGGGTATCCACTTTTATGTTTTAATTATAACTTTGGGTACAGGGGTGGGTCACTTACATATATATTTTTTTTTAAGTCAAATATATTTTGCGAAAGGGAGGGCCATCCATTTTAATTTCAGAGAGATACGATTTTCTCCATGTAACCCTTATTATAAATCATGTTCACTTCCTGATCCCATTCCACTACATTTTAATTATCTGAAAACAAGCTTTTCTTTTATACTTCCAAGACCATCCGGCTTGACGTAGCTGTTTTGTCTTGTAATAATGTGGTGCCTGCCTGTATTTCCTTAAACATTTTAAATTAGTAATACACTTCATTGAGAAAAAAATATATATTCTGTGTGAGTGATAAACATAAGAGGTGGCAGTGTGTTGGACACTCACATGTATATAGAGGTCTATAAAGCCTGTCTCCATTCCTGATTTTCTGGAAGCGTTAGCTTTACTGTCACGCCTGCTCACACTCTCCCTCTCTGGCGCTCGAGGGCGCCAGGCTGCCTTTCGTTACGCCTCCGGTCTCCGTTATTAAGGGCATCAGCGCTCATTGGACTCACCTGGACTCCTTCACAGCTTTGATTGCCTTCCCTATATCTGTCTGTTTCCTCTGTTTCATCGCTGTGTCAGCATTATATTTGTTTTCCTTTTCCCGTTTTCCAGACGGTGTCCGTATTCTTTTCCTGTCCGAGGTTATTCAATGTTCACTCCCTGCTTCTCTTCTCCAGCATCGATCCTTACAGCTTACTACCTATGTAATATTGGCATAAGCTCAAAAACACTTGTTTTGCTAACGTTGTCCTGTTTTATCAATGGGCATTTCATTACCTCTGTTGATGAATATGGAGCTTAAAGTTGTGTTTGTATTTGTATTTATTTTTATACATTTACAATAGGCCTTTATCTAAAAATACACACAGACTAATACAGCAGAATGCTGTTCATTGACTACAGCTCAGTGTTCAACACTGTAGTGCCCTCAAAGCTCATCACTAAGCTAAGGACCCTGGGACTAAACACCTCCCTCTGCAACTGGACCCTGGACTTCCTGACGGGCCGCCCCCCAGGTGGTAAGGGTAGGTAACAACACATCCGTGACACTGATCCTCAACAGGGGGGCCCCTCAGGGGTGCGTGCTCAGTTCCCTCCTGTACTCCTTGTTCACTCATGACTGCATGGCCAGGCATGACCCAAACATAATCATTAAGTTAGCTGATGACACAACAGATCAGTAGGCCTGATCACTGACAACGATATGACAGCTTATAGGGAGGAGGTCAGAGACCTGGCCGTGTGGTGCCAGGACAACAACCTCTCCCTCAACATGATCAAGAAAAAGGAGATGATTGTGGACTACAGGAAAAGGAGGACTGAGCACACACTATGTGAAGCATTTATTTGGGCTGCACTTAATTTTGTTTTTGTTTATAATAATATAATAATAATATATAATAATAATAATATATGCCATTTAGCAGACGCTTTTATCCAAAGCGACTTACAGTCATGTGTGCATACATTCTACGTATGGGTGGTCCCGGGGATTGAACCCACTACCCTGGCGTTACAAGCGCCATGCTCTACCAACTGAGCTACAGAAGGAACACTATTTTGGTTACTACATAACTCCATATGTGTTATTTCATAGTTTTGATGTCTTCATTTATTCTACAATGTAGAAAATAGTAAAAAAAAATACTAAAAACCCTGAGTAGGTGTTCTAAAACTGTTGACCTTTTTTAGTGTACATGTGCATATTTCCTAAATTACTTCAACTAACCGGTGCCCCCTGCACATTGACTCAGTACCATCTGTATATAGACTCGCTATTGCTATTTTACTGCTGCTCTTTAAAATTATTTGTGTTACTTTTATTTTTTATTTTTACTTATCTATTTTGAAAAAAACATGTTCTTAAAACTGCATTGGTGGTTAATAAGGGCCTGTCAGTAAGCATTTCACTGTAAGGTCTACTACACCTGTTGTATTCGGCATTTCACTGTAAGGTCTACTACACCTGTTGTATTCAGCATTTCACTGTAAGGTCTACTACACCTGTTGTATTCAGCATTTCACTGTAAGGTCTACTACACCTGTTGTATTCAGCATTTCACTGTAAGGTCTACTACACCTGTTGTATTCGGCATTTCACTGTAAGGTCTACTACACCTGTTGTATTCAGCATTTCACTGTAAGGTCTACTACACCTGTTGTATTCAGCATTTCACTGTAAGGTCTACTACACCTGTTGTATTCAGCATTTCACTGTAAGGTCTACTACACCTGTTGTATTCAGCATTTCACTGTAAGGTCTACTACACCTGTTGTATTCAGCATTTCACTGTAAGGTCTACTACACCTGTTGTATTCAGCATTTCACTGTAAGGTCTACTACACCTGTTGTATTCAGCATTTCACTGTGAGGTCTACTACACCTGTTGTATTCGGCATTTCACTGTAAGGTCTACTACACCTGTTGTATTCAGCATTTCACTGTAAGGTCTACTACACCTGTTGTATTCGGCATTTCACTGTGAGGTCTACTACACCTGTTGTATTCAGCGTTTCACTGTAAGGTCTACTACACCTGTTGTATTCAGCATTTCACTGTGAGGTCTACTACACCTGTTGTATTCAGCATTTCACTGTGAGGTCTACTACACCTGTTGTATTCAGCATTTCACTGTAAGGTCTACTACACCTGTTGTATTCAGCATTTCACTGTGAGGTCTACTACACCTGTTGTATTCAGCATTTCACTGTGAGGTCTACTACACCTGTTGTATTCAGCATTTCACTGTGAGGTCTACTACACCTGTTGTATTCAGCATTTCACTGTAAGGTCTACTACACCTGTTGTATTCAGCATTTCACTGTGAGGTCTACTACACCTGTTGTATTCAGCATTTCACTGTGAGGTTCTACTACACCTGTTGTATTCGGCATTTCACTGTAAGGTCTACTACACCTGTTGTATTCAGCATTTCACTGTAAGGTCTACTACACCTGTTGTATTCGGCATTTCACTGTAAGGTCTACTACACCTGTTGTATTCAGCATTTCACTGTAAGGTCTACCACACCTGTTGTATTCGGCGCATGTGACAAATAAAATGTTATTTGATTTTGATATATATTCGGAAACATTTTGTTATGTTACCGCCTTATTCTAAAATCGATTGAATAAAATACAGAAATACATTATTTACATGTATTCAAAACCTTTGCTATGAGACTTGAAATTGAGCTCAGGTGCATTCTGTTTCCATTGATCATCCTTGAGATGTTTCTACAACTTGATTGGAGTCCACCTGTGGTAAATTAAATTGATTGGACATGATTTGGAAAGGTTGTCTATCCTGTCTATATGAGGTCCCACAGTTGACAGTGCATGTGAGAGCAAAAACCAAGCCATGAGGTCGAAGGAATTGTCTGTAGAGCTCCGAGACAGGGTTGTGTCAGGGCACAGATCTGGTGAAGGATACCAACAAATTTATACAGCATTGGAGGTCCCCAAGAACACAGTGGCCTCCATCATTCTTAAATGGAAGAAGGTTGGAACCACTAAGACCCTTCCAAGAGCCTGGTCAAACTGAGCAATCTGGGGAGAAGGGCCTCGGTCAGGGAGGTGACCAAGAACCTGAGGGTCACTCTGGAAGAGCTCCAGAGTTCCTCTGTGGAGATGGGAGAACCTTCCAGAAGGACAACCATCTCTGTAGTACTCCACCAATCAGGCCTTTATTGTAGAGTGGCCAGACGGAAGCTACTCCTCAGTAAAAGGCACATGACAGCCCGCTTGGAGTTGGCCAACCTAAAGGACTCTCAGACCATGAAAAATAAGATTCTCTGGTCTGATGAAACCAGGATTGAACACTTCTGCCTAAATGACCAAGTGTCACGTCTGGAGGAAACCTGACACCATCCCTACGGTGAAGCATGGTGGTGGCAGTGTCATGCTGTGCGGGTGTTTTTTAGAGGCAGGGACTGGGAGACTAGTCAGGATCGAGTTAAAGATGAACGTACAGAGAGATCCTTGATGAAAACCTGCCCACAGCCCTCACAGTCCTCACAGCCCCCCCAGCCCTCACAGCCCTCACAGCCCTCACAGCCCCCCAGCCCTCACAGCCCTCACAGTCCTCACAGCCCCACAGCCCTCACAGCCCCCCCAGCCCTCACAGCCCTCACAGCCCTCACAGTCCTCACACACCCACAGCCCCCACAGCCCCCCAGCCCCCCAGCCCTCACAGTCCTCACAGCCCTCACAGCCCCCAGCCCTCACAGCCCTCACAGCCCTCACAGTCCTCACAGCCCCACAGCCCCCACAGCCCCCCAGCCCTCACAGTCCTCACAGCCCCACAGCCCTCACAACCCTCACAGTCCTCACAGCCCCACAGCCCCCACAGCCCCACAGCCACTCAGCCCCCTCAGCCTCACAGCCACTCAGCCCCCTCAGCCCCACAGCCACTCAGCCCCTCAGCCCCACAGCCAACTCGGCCCCCACAGCCCCACGGCGACTCAGCCCCCTCAACCCCTCGGCCCCCACAGCCCATCCAACCACTTCAGCCCCTCCAGCCTCCACAGCCCCACAGACCCTAGGCCCCAATAGCCCAACCAGCCCCCAGCCCCACAGACCCCACAGAGCCCCAGCCCCACAAACCCCACAGTCCCCCACAGCCCCCACAGCCCCCCACAGACCACACAGCCCCCACAGACCCACAGACCCCCACAGACCACACAGCCCCGACAGCCTCTTGGCCGGCGTGGGATATACTTGTTTACCTCGGAACACCAGGCAGGATTAGCAGATGAATAAATAAGAGATGATGAAGCATCTTGTAAGGTCTTCTCCGTAGCCTCCAGGCGCTGTCATTAGCATTGTAAAGTTTGGCCACACATTCGCAGATGGCCCTCTGGCATGGCCGAAACCCTGAGACAGACAGACAGACAAGCAGAGACACCACAAAGACAGACACACATACACACACAGCAGGCACGTCTCAATCCGGGACCCCAAGGAGGCCTCAGAGAGTTCTTCAACATGCAGGGAAGAAAATACTAAAATTCATACGAATTAACAGAGCATTCAGGGGTCATTTCCCCTTTATTACGTTCAATATCGATGACTTGTCATCAATCATATACGAGGGAGAGTGAGGCCTGAAGTTAAAGCTTAAAAGCCTTTGAGATAGTTCTGGAACCGTCTGTCCAAAGAGTTGAGACCATGGTCATATCTGAAATGGCACCCTATAACCAGGACTCTGGTCAAAAGTAGTGCACTACTATAGACCAAATCTCATAGGGCTCTGGTCAAAAGTAGTGCACTACTATAGAGGATGGAGTGTTATTTCAGATTCGCACCTTCTCTTCCACTCTCTTTACCCTAAAGCTTTACTATCCCTAGACAGATGTCAATCAGTATCTCTGATGGTGGCTTGTGATACACTTTGCACTCATCCCTAGCTTTTAAATTATGATATGGGGGGGGGGGAATCCTCAAATATTTCTATGTTGTACCTCTGATTTCTAACAAGTGATATTATTGGATTGTTTAATGAAGACATCAGTGGCGCAGTGTAACTGAACCTACCTGTTGTTTTGAAAACGCCCCTTCTCACAAACACGCCCCTTTGTCCGCTCTCGTTAGCATAATCTTATTTAGAGCCCGTAAACAGGCAAACAGACGTATCCTATTCACCACCGTGTCTTCTGCTTGGGTGCACTCGCAATGACTCCTGGGTTGTTAATCCTTCGGCCTGTGCACATGATCCACTGGTTATTGCTGCTATGATTAACCCGCTACTAGACCTACTAGACTAAATACGGTGAATTTATATTTGTTTGACAATATTTGTAGCCCTACCACAAAACACATTAAACAAACTTGGCTAAGCTATATCTCAGCTAACGATTTATTTTTATTTAATTGAAGTCAGTTAAGAACAGAATCTTATTTACAATGACGGCCTCCCCCGACCAAAGTTCTAACTAAACATATGTTAACAGAGATTCAATACATCAGAGTTCTCTACGCAATAATCTGCATAGAGTGAACTGTCTGTAAATGCTTTATAATGATTTTGCAAAGAGAAACAAAATCCGTGTTACGTATGGAAAAAAATAGACCGTCAGTAGCGAGGTTTCCATTCAATTTGGGACAGATTTTCACGCAAATATTCTAAAATCGGCATGAAACAATATGCGCATTTTTACCTAGTGCACATTAAAATTACTTTTGCCGTTAAATTCCCATGTACCGAATGAAAAATGCAAGTTAAATGGGTTTCCATCGCATTTTCAACTCTATTGATGGTTGGTTTTCTCACAAAAAAAATATTGTAGCGTTATATAGCAAATGTGCCCACTCTGGCACATGCGCTCTCGCCAACAGCTCGCAGATCCAGTGCTGGTCGGCTACCAACATTATGAGATTATTATGGATAAGAGCGATATTATTTGTAGTTGTCAAACTTCAGCCAAGCATCGATCATCACGTCACCGATATTTATTGGAAAGGAGCATCAAGCTCATCACAACCCTGTGATGTTCATCATAATTTATTTAATCTTTAGCCTAATAATCTGCACGTTTACCCAAATCACAGTGGGAAGTTTACAACCGTATGATGGTTATTATATTCATTATTATACTAATGCATTTTACAGACACAAAAAGATCCCACCATGTAGAACGAACATATTGTCGGTCGGCATTTATTCAATTGCACCGGCATTTCATGTTTCCATCAATCGCGTCATGATTTGTATCACGCGTCAGGTAATTCATCCGCATGAAATGGTTGGATGTAAACGCGATTAGTTATAGCCTACTCTGTATAGAAAAATACAGTGTACAGAATGCAGACGTAATCTAGTGTTACAGATGGTTCATTGAATTATAATAGGCCTAAATGTGCACATTAAATGCATTTAAAATGGGTCAAACATAGGCTACAGTACACAAACAATTGCACAAAATACCACAGTTACAAAGGCCTACTTTCTTCATGCATGTCACGCCCTGACCTTAGAGATAGATCCTGATTCATTCTCTATCTTTGGTTAGGTCAGGGTGTGACTCGGTTGGGAAAATCTATGTTTTCTATTTCTTTGTTGTTTTTGCGGAGTGTGGTTCCCAATCAGAGGCAGCTGTCTGTCGTTGTCTCTGATTGGGTATCATATATAAGTTGTGATTTTCCGTTTGGGTTTTGTTCGGGGGTTATTTTCTGTTTGGTGTCTGTGCCTGACGGACCTGTTCGCTTTCGGATGTGTTATTTTTTGTTTGAGTGTTTCTTGTAAATAAATATCATGAACACTTTCCACGCTGCGCTTTGGTCCACTCTTCCTTCCACCGACGACGAGCGTTACAATGCAATTACCTACGGTGCATTCCCGAAAGTATTCACACACCTTTGAGATATCGTGACCCACTGATCTACACACAATAACACACAATATCAGTCTGACTTATAAATTCCTGATAAAAAAATATAAAAAAATTAAGATGAAATGTCTTGAGTCAAATAAGTATTCAAGCCCTTTGTTATGGAAAGGCTAAATACGTTCAGGAGTAAAAAACCTGTGCTTAAAGGAGATACATAATAAGTTGCATGGAATGCAATAAAAGTAGGCTGACATTTTGTTTTTAATAAAGAGTACCCCTCAGCCGAGTCTTAAATTTCGAACACAGATTCAACCACAAAGAGGAGGGCGAAATATCTCTTTGAGCTTGAGGAAGTTATTAATTTCACTGCGGATGGTGTATCAATACACCCAGTCACTACAAAGATACAGGCATCCTTCCTCAGTTGCCGAAGAGGAAGGAAACCGCTCAGGGATTTCACCATGAGGCCAATGGTGACTTTAAAACAGTTACAGAGTTTAATGGTTGTGATAGGAGGAGGAAACTGAGGATGGATCAACAACATTGTAGTTGCTCCACAATACGAATCTAAATGACAGAGTGACAAGAAGGAAGTCTGTACAGAATAAATAATATTCCAAAACAAAAAATATTCCAAAACATGCATCCTGCTTGCAACAAGATACTCAAGTAATACAACAAATGTGTCAATGAAATTAACTTTTTGTCCTGAATCATTTGTGTTGTGGGGAGGCAGGTAGCCTAGTGGTTAGAGTGTTGGACTAGTAACTGAAAAGTTGCAATATCAAATCCCCGAGCTGACAAGGTAAAAATCTGTCGTTCTGCCCCTGAACAAGGCAGTTTAACCCACTGTTCTTAGGCCGTCATAGAAAAATAAGAATTTGTTCTTGACTGACTTGCCTAGCGAAATAAAGGTAATATATATATATTTTTTTAAATGTTTGGGGCAAACACAACCCATCACTGAGTAACCCTCTTCATATTTTCAAGCATAGTGGTGGCTGCGTCATGTTATGGGTATGCTTGTCATAGTCAAGTAATAGGGAGATTTTTTAGTATAAAAAGAAACGGAATAGAGCTAAGCACAGGCAAAATCCCAGAGGAATACCTGGTTCATTCTGCTTTCCACCAGACACTGGGAGACAAATTCACCTTTCAGCAGGACAATAACCTAAAACACAAGGCAAAATATATACTGGAGTTTCTTACCATGAAGAGTTAAAAAAAAAAAAGTGCAAATATTGCTCAATCCAGGTGCGGAAAGCTCTAAGAGGCTTACCCAGAAAGACTAACAGCTGTAATCACTGCCAAAAAGCATTCTGTATTGACTCAAGGGGTTAAATACTAATCTAATCAAGATATATTAGTGTTTATTTTTCATTTAATCTTTTTTAAAAATGTAGTATTTTTCTTCCACTGAAAGAAAAAAGTCAATTACATTCATTTGAATTCCAATTTGTAACACAACAAAATGTGGAAAAAGTCAAGGGGTGTGAATACTTTCTGATGGCGCTGTACAATATAATATGGCCAGTTTAATTATCATAACCATATTTTACAGTATAGAATAGCAGGGTAAAAATATTGTCATCAACATAAAGTTGCATAAATTGCACAATGGTCTTATTTGCTGAAATTGATGCTTGAGGAGTTATGAACACATTAAATAAGTAGGCCTAAATAAATACATTCAACTATTATTAGTATTATGCTGTGTACATCATGTTTTGCTTTCTTTGCCTGTAGTTCGTGACTGGTTCCACTTGTTTCTCGGACAATGACCTTGTCAACTTCACTTATAGCAGAGCGCCAGAGAGTCACTTGTTTTGTCCCATCTATCATCGCCTGGCTGCCTAAAGAGGCTCGCGCTGCCGTTAGTCCATATTGGACAAATTGAAATGTTACTGATCATAACCGTTAAAAACTATTTTGCAGGCTTAGTTTATTAACGTTAAAAATGAATGCCCTTTAGCGGTTTGAGTCGTGGCTCGCGCCGTCAGCTGTTGGGCGCTCGTCGGGTTGAAATAATAAGCGCTATTGCTACAACCGCTATTGCTCCAAATGGGCATGGGCGGAGACAGTGTGTGTGTGTGTGTGTGTGTGTGTGTGTGTGTGTGTGTGTGTGTGTGTGTGTGTGTGTGTGTGTGTGTGTGTGTGTGTGTGTGTGTGTGTGTGTGTGTGTGTGTGTGTGTGTGTGTGTGTGTGCGCGCAACGACAGGAAACTCACAGTTAACATATTGCAGCACAAAGCTTAATCATTATTCGTTGGTTATTTCCAAGAGCCTGATCGAGTTAGTAATGTCGCTTTCAATTTCACAACAGGAAATAAAATATTACCGAAGTATACTGTACAATTATGATCATGTTTATTATGATATTTTCTGAGGAATTATTTCGTTTGGAAAAACAAACTAAAAAAATAAATGACCTCAAATGTAAGCTCATCAAAACGGGAAGCTTTTCGTCATAAATAGGCTATTCATAATGACAAGTATATTGATTTACAGTTTAAATTGAATTTACAGTTTTCGAATACATTTTTTGAATATCCAAAAACATGCATTGTCCCCCCCCCCAACCCCCATCATATTGATTAGGCAGGGTTATTGATCTGGTAGAAATATTAAAATCATATCGGTATATAAACACTCAGCAGAACCCTTCTGCTGTAGAATTCGAAAATAGAGACAACAGCTCGTTCTTTTCCCACCGAAAAGTCTAGAATCTATCAACAACAAAAAAGTGTAACCAATTTCATAATTTTCTGCAATGATTGTTATATAATGTTGATGTTACTAAAATAAGATAATGTATTTATATAGTTTGTGGTGGTCAATACGATTTATTTAGCCTATTTCTTCCTTATCGTTGCTGAAAAAGCTACATGCTACAAACAACTTATTTCCCTCACAAAAATGTCACATGCCGAGTGTGTCTAATTCATTCATTTAACGAAGTTCGAATTTCTTTGTAATGACATCAGATTTGAAGACCCCTAACTCCTCCAAGCCTCCTCCCCTCTCTCCGTTCGCAAGATGCCAATTGGCGAATGGATGACAGACAGTCGGAAAAGCCATGGCATTGTCCCGGTGATTTGCCCCCGGATCGTTAAGTCCGCTATAAAACCCTGTCGTCATGCCCGTGCGTGCCAAATGGGCTGTCAGTTGTGATTGGGAGTAACAAGTGGATTGAACAGCGACACTTTCTCTGCACCGAGCTGCGCTCTGCATCTCTCTCTCTCTCTCGGTAGGTTTATTGCTTTTCGGGATAATATTGATATGTCATTTAGGCAGTTGTGATATTTTTTTGACACAAAAATAGCCTCATCTGAGAATCTTTTTTTAACTTTTTTTTTTTTTACTTCATGTGTAGAATAACTTTCAAGAACCTTCTCGTGTCCTTTCGTGGATGTTTGTGTTTACCTTCTCGTGTCCTTTCGTGGATGTTTTTGTTTACCTTCTCGTGTGTATTCCATTGTACATTGAATTGGTTGTCCCGTGTAGCATCTTCTTATAATCTAGTGACGTGTTTTTACATTTTAATCCTAGTGGTAGTGGAAAAGAATCTGATGCTAAATGGTTCATTTACTTTTCTTTCCGTAGACTATTGCGCTGTCCGAATAAACCTGAGGATCATCATGGACTCCGGTACCAGCCGAGTGTCTAGCCGACCTTCCTCTCCCGATGTGCACGATATGTTCCTGCATGCGATGAAAAAGCACATGGTGGGTTTCTCCGGTACTGTCTCGTCCACACAGAGCGACTCTCCACCGGAGATACCCGCGGACATGCGGAGCCTGTCCGATGACGATGATGACATTACCCTGAAAATGCTGTCAAAGAAGGACCGTAAACTGCTCTCAGAGAACGAGCTGCAGGGGATGCGGCTGAAAATCAACAGTCGCGAGCGGAAGAGGATGCACGACCTCAACATCGCCATGGACGGTCTCCGGGAGGTTATGCCTTACGCGCACGGGCCCTCGGTACGCAAACTCTCCAAAATCGCTACTCTCCTCCTGGCGAGAAACTACATCCTGATGCTGAGCAACTCGCTGGAGGAGATGAAGAGGCTTGTCAGTGAGTTCTACGGCAGCGGCCACCACAGCAGCTTCCACCCCTCCGCATGTGGTACCATGGCGCACACTGGGCCCCTGCCTGGTCATCCGGCCGTTTCCCACGCCTCCCACCCGGTGCACCATCCACTTCTTCCCCCGGCAGTCTCCACGGTTGCCTCTCTCTCTACAACGGGTCTCACCTCGATCAGACCCCACCATGGACTCCTGAAGGCGCCTTCTGCCGTCCCGGCCCCCCTGGGTAGCAGTTTCCATCACTGGGGCGCGGGAATGCCCTGTCCATGCAGCATGTGCCAGGTGCCACCACATGTTCCCGGCATGAGCGCTGTCACAATGTCCAGGCTGACGAGTGACTCCAAATGACTTGAACTCTTATCATAAAACGAGAGAGGGAGAAAAGGGAAAATAACTTTGGGTTGAAGACGTCAAAGTGTATATCAGTCCAACACGTTTTTTTATTTGTATTTATCTGTTGCTGAAATACATTTTGGATTGAGCCAGCAGAAATGCATTGCTTTAGAAAATGGGAGGAGCGCTACTTACATACCATGTTGTAGCATGATTTAGATAAATGTATAAAGGGTGCTTTTCATATTCAGTAACCCCGTCACTGTAAGCAAACCTATCTTACATTGTGGCTGACGGGAATACACATTATACGAAGGGCATTACTGATGGCTTTTAAAGTCATGTTCTCGGTCATTATTTAACTTTAGACTAGCGCATTCCCGAGACAGAATAAACGAAAGTACACTATGTAGGTAAAGCATACGGCATGAGAACACAATGGTAATGTAGATTGTATATTTGTAGATTCAGATTTCTGTTTGTGCGATAGTTTTTATATCAGGCCCTTGGATAATGTTTGGATTTACACTTTTAGCTTGTGTCTGCTTTCAGCCATGTAGCGCTGATACCATGTTGCTCCCGCTTCTTCCTCTGCCTCTTGTACAATATGTCCTTTCAGTATTTTCTCTCCAACGTCACTGCCGATCCTATAGATCCTATCCTATAGCTGTTTTCTTATGTATGTTTCCTCTTTCCACGTGTTGTTGTTGTTGCCAAGCCCGTCACAAGCCCGACGCACGCAAAGAATGATCACTTCTTTATTTTTTTATAAAAAAGTGCAAAATTATATTTATTGACTTATTTTGGATGGGATTTCAAATGAATGAATGACGATGATTATGTTGGGATTTTTACATGTTAAATAAAATAAGTTTAATTGACATCGTTCTTTCTCACTGATGTTCCACAGAAATGGTATGAAAAACATACACCTGGCCCCAAATTAACCCCAATATTATCCATTAGTACACATGTAGATATTATCTAAACATCGAATAGGTGACGTCGCTCAACAGTTTGCTCTCCCCGGAAATGCGTATGGAATTTATAGACACAGCCAGACGTACGTTTATGTCAAAACTGTGCGTAAAATATATTTTTTCTTTCTTTTTTTTTTAAACCTTCAACATTTTATAAAAACCTAAAGGCTAATTTCAAACAATAGCCAGATGCATTTTAGAAAATGATTTTGCATACAAAAACAAATTAAAGCCAAAATACACTTTAATAAACATAGGCAATACTTTTGAAACCTGTTTTTTTTTTAGGGGAGGGGGGGGGTCAGAATTATGATTGACTAACAATGACTAACTGTCCCCCTCTGTTCAATTCAACTGAGGACAAAGAAATCCACACCATTCAGATTCCATTCACAGTGAGTCCAGACTGCTTCATTTTGAGCTCTCACTTTTGTTAGCAAAATCATGTTTTACGTTATAGGCCTACTATGATCTCAGTATCATTGTAATCCATGTGGATTTTATATGTTTTATATGTGGATTATACAGTATATGTGCTCCTCTGTTGGAAAAATCAATAGCTCTCTCTGTACATTTACAATACATTTAAAACTTCAAACTTTCCATTCAGAAATCAAAATATCCCGAAATTGTTATTCAACTGCTTGACCTCGCCAATGAATAAATATATATATATCATTAGGTTTTTAGACATTTCGTTGAGTAGAATTATAGAAGGATAAACCACACAAGATGTGATTCACTGCAAACTCGACATTTGGAGATGCCAAATTCCTTTAAATGGTGCGGAAGGTAGCCTAGTGGTTAGAGTGTTGGACTAGAAACCGAAAAATTGCAAGATCCAATCCCCGAGCTGACAAGGTAAAGAACTGTCGTTCTGCCCCTGAACAAGGCAGTTAACCCACTGTTCCTAGGTCATCATTGTAACTAAGAATTTGTTCTTAAAACTGATTTGCATAATCAAGTAAAAATTTTTTATCAGAAGTGAGGATGAAAAGTTACACATGTCAAGACAAAAACAAATACATATAATTTATATTCAAAGTATATATATAGAATATATTATCACCATTCTTGTTTTCGCCGTAATTATATTCAGAGCACAACACACTTGTGTGTGACTTTGACTCTCCTTCAGACTCACTCATACAAAGGTGACTTACGTTTTTTTGGCACCAGTTTGATTTTGTCCACGCCTCGTTAATGTCACAACGAGCTGTGTTTGAATTGTTTAGGCAAGGATCCAATTGGACTTCCATATTTCTAGTTTTGTTTTGTTGTTATACTTTGATGAGCTGAAAAGCTAATACTGTCTTGATGTAATCCGGCCTTTTGGATATTTATTCAGAGACTCTACATGAGAGAGGGCCACTAACCGAGAACTAAGATAAATGTATTTGGATTCTTGAGCTATATATGCAAAATATGAGGGCAAACGATCCCCAATACAAGTTCTGTTGTGAGGAATATCCGGGAATAAATGAATATAGATGGGTGTACATTAGTAAACGGCGGCAGCTGCATAGCAGGTTGTCCATGCGGCTGCAATGTTTCCAAAAGGCTTTTGAAGCTGGAACTATATAGAATGAACCTGCGGTTTGAATATTCATGCTCGCATTTCTATAGTCTTCTTTTTTTAAAAACAATTGAATTATTCAAATGATGTGAATGAGAAAACACAAAAAAGTTCTTCAAGATGTGTAGGGCGTTTTGGCAAAAGCCAAGAGAAAAACATTTGTTTGACTCGCTGCTATCTCTTCCTAATTTCACTTCAACCACTTGAAAAAATATCCGCTTGTTTCAATAGTTTTTAGTTGTTCACAAACACACACGCACGTGCCACACCTGAAAAACCTAGGTGAAAAGATGTCACTTGAGCTATCCCAGCCAAAAGATGTCTACTATTAAAAGGGGTAACGCTACATGTTCGACAGAACAAATAGAGTCCAAACCGAGTTTAATCAAATGTGTAAACAACACAATGTTTAACATGTATTTTTTTTTTACCAACATCTGCTTGTTCAGGTCATCTCTTAGCCCGCCACCCTATTGAGAACCCATTTGCTGCCGGCGAAATGCAATTACTCACAGAGTTAATGGGGATTAGAGGTATCACATTTCAAAATTAATTAGAACCCCCCCCTCCCACTCACTACCCACAATTCCATCTATTTCGTTCCCACCTTAACGAGCAGCCTTTCTTACTTCATTATGAGTCAGTCAGTTATCTACACACCGTTACACACACACACACACACACACACACACACACACACACACACACACACACACACACACACACACACACACACACACACACACACACACACACACACACACACACACACACACACACACACACACACACACACACACACACACACACACACACACACACACACACACCCCTCACACACACACACACACACACACACACACACACACACACACACACACACACACACACACACACACACACACACACACACACAGGAATTGTGAAAACTGAGTTTAAATGTATTTGGCTAAGGTGTATGTAAACTTCTTACTTCAACTGTACACACATACGTACATACATACATACATACATACATACATACATACATACATACGTACATACATACATAAATATATATATGCATTCGGAAATTAATTAATTAATTAATTAATTTTTTCCACATTTTGTTATGTTACGGCCTTTATTCTAAAATGAAATATATTTTTTCTTCATCTACACACAATACATAATGACAAAGCGAAAACAAGTTTTGAGAGCTTTTAGCTAATGTTTTTAAAAAACAAACATAAATATCTTATTTACAGGATTCAGACCCTTTGCTATGACAATATCCCAATGCCCCAGGGCAGTGATTGGGGACACTGCCCTGTGTAGGGTGCCGTCTTTCGGATGGGACGTTAAACGGGTGTCCTGACTCTCTGAGATCATTAAAGATCCCATGGCACTTATGGTAAGAGTAGAGGTGTTAACCCCGATGTCCTGGCTAAATTCCCAATCTGGCCCTCAAACCATCATGGTCACCTAATAATCCCCAGTTTACAATTGGTTCATTCATCCCCCTCCTCTCCCCTGTAACTATTCCCCAGGTCGTTGAGGTAAATGAGAACGTGTTCTCAGTCAACTTACCTGGTAAAATAACGGATAAATAAAAAATAAATAAATATGAGACTCGAAATTGAGCTCAGGTGGATCCTTCAGATGTTTCTACCACTTAATTGGAGTCCACCTGTGGTAAATTCAATTGATTGGACATTATTTGGAAAGGCACACACCTGTCTATATAAGGTCCCACAGTTGACAGTGCATGTCAGAGCAAAAACCAAGCCATGATATTAAAGGAATTGTCCGTAGAGCTCCGAAACATGATTGTGTCGAGGTACAGATCTGGGAAGGGTACGAAAACATTTATGCAGCATTGAAGGTCACCAAGAACACAGTGGCCTCCATCCTTCTGAAATGGAAGAAGTTTGGAACCACCAAGACTGTTCCTAGAGCCGGCCGCCCGGCCAAACTGAGCAATGGGGGGAGAAGGGCCTTGGTCAGCGAGTGTGCAAAGCTGTCATCGAGGCAAAGGGTTGCTGTTTGTACAATCTCAAACATACAATATATTTAGATTTGTTTAACACTTTTTTGGTTACTACATGATTCCATATGTGTAATTTCATAGTGTTGATGTCTGTACTATGTACAATGTAGAAAATATTTAAAATAAAATAAAAAACCTGGAATGAGTAGGCGTTGTAAAACCTCTGACTTGTACTGTACTGTACACACACACACACACACACACACACACACACACACACACACACACACACACACACACACACACACACACACACACACACACACACACACACACACACACACACACACACACACACACACACACACACACACACACACACACACACACAGGAATTGTGAAAAACTGAGTTTAAATGTATTTGGCTAAGGTGTATGTAAACTTCTTACTTCAACTGTACACACATACGTACATACATACATACATACATACATACATACATACATACATACATACATACATACATACGTACATACATACATAAATATATATATGCATTCGGAAATTAATTAATTAATTAATTAATTTTTTCCACATTTTGTTATGTTACGGCCTTTATTCTAAAATGAAATATATTTTTTCTTCATCTACACACAATACATAATGACAAAGCGAAAACAAGTTTTGAGAGCTTTTAGCTAATGTTTTTAAAAAACAAACATAAATATCTTATTTACAGGATTCAGACCCTTTGCTATGACAATATCCCAATGCCCCAGGGCAGTGATTGGGGACACTGCCCTGTGTAGGGTGCCGTCTTTCGGATGGGACGTTAAACGGGTGTCCTGACTCTCTGAGATCATTAAAGATCCCATGGCACTTATGGTAAGAGTAGAGGTGTTAACCCCGATGTCCTGGCTAAATTCCCAATCTGGCCCTCAAACCATCATGGTCACCTAATAATCCCCAGTTTACAATTGGTTCATTCATCCCCCTCCTCTCCCCTGTAACTATTCCCCAGGTCGTTGAGGTAAATGAGAACGTGTTCTCAGTCAACTTACCTGGTAAAATAACGGATAAATAAAAAATAAATAAATATGAGACTCGAAATTGAGCTCAGGTGGATCCTTCAGATGTTTCTACCACTTAATTGGAGTCCACCTGTGGTAAATTCAATTGATTGGACATTATTTGGAAAGGCACACACCTGTCTATATAAGGTCCCACAGTTGACAGTGCATGTCAGAGCAAAAACCAAGCCATGATATTAAAGGAATTGTCCGTAGAGCTCCGAAACATGATTGTGTCGAGGTACAGATCTGGGAAGGGTACGAAAACATTTATGCAGCATTGAAGGTCACCAAGAACACAGTGGCCTCCATCCTTCTGAAATGGAAGAAGTTTGGAACCACCAAGACTGTTCCTAGAGCCGGCCGCCCGGCCAAACTGAGCAATGGGGGGAGAAGGGCCTTGGTCAGCGAGTGTGCAAAGCTGTCATCGAGGCAAAGGGTTGCTGTTTGTACAATCTCAAACATACAATATATTTAGATTTGTTTAACAATTTTTGGTTACTACATGATTCCATATGTGTAATTTCATAGTGTTGATGTCTGTACTATGTACAATGTAGAAAATATTTAAAATAAAATAAAAAACCTGGAATGAGTAGGCGTTGTAAAACCTCTGACTTGTACTGTACTGTACACACACACACACACACACACACACACACACACACACACACACACACACACACACACACACACACACACACACACACACACACACACACACACACACACACACACACACACACACACACACACACACACGCATAATACTGTACATACTGTACACACACACACACACACACACACACACACACACACACACACACACACACACACACATACACACATAATACTGTACATACTGTACATACATACACACACACACACACACACACACACACACACGCGTGCACGTATAATACTGTACATACTTGTATATACACACACACACACACACACACACACACACACACACACACACACACACACACACACACACACACACACACACACACACACACACACGCATAATACTGTACATACTGTACATACACACACACACACATGCATGCATACATATATATACCGCCAGTCAGGCTACACACCATTAACCCCATTAACACCATTAACACCATTAACCCCATTAACACCATTAACACCATTAACCCCATTAACACCATTAACACCATTAACACCATTAACACCATTAACCCCATTAACACCATTAACACCATTAACCCCATTAACACCATTAACACCATTAACACCATTACCCCATTAACACCATTACCCCATTAACACCATTACCCCATTAACACCATTAACCCCATTAACACCATTAACACCATTAACCCCATTAACACCATTAACACCATTACCCCATTAACACCATTAACACCATTACCCCATTAACACCATTAACACCATTAACACCATTAACCCCATTAACACCATTAACACCATTAACACCATTAACCCCATTAACACCATTAACACCATTACCCCATTAACACCATTACCCCATTAACACCATTACCCCATTAACACCATTAACACCATTAACACCATTAACACCATTACCCCATTAACACCATTAACACCATTAACACCATTAACACCATTAACACCAACACTGCAGGAAAATAGAAGTGTTGAATCTACTTTAAATCAAATGAAGGCAACGTATGTACACACAGTATTTTTCCAGTATTGACGTTGTTTGAATACAAATTAATTAATAATAGCAATACAAATGTGTTGGAATTTACTTGATAATATGATGAAATATGAGTCGATGTAACACAGAATATTATCAACCCAAACATATTAGTTGTTTCACAAACATTTAAAGTTACAAACATGTTTGATGTGTTTATTAATCATTTGTCATTTTAACTTTAACTTTGACAGGTATTTTTGGTATTTTATTTTTTATTTTATTTTTAGGATCCACATTAGCGTTTGCGAAAGCAGCAGCTACTCTTTCTGGGGTCCTCACAACACGTAGAACATGACACAATAGAGAGCATTAACATTAACAGACAAGAACAGCCCCGTTTCGGGGGCGGCAGGTAGCCTAGTGGTTAGAGCTGTTGGGCGACTAAGCGAAAGGATCGAATCCCTGAGCTGACAAGGTAAAAAAAAAATCTGTCGTTCTGCCCCTGAACAAGGCAGTTAACCCACTGTACAGGGAATCAGTCATACTGTACAGGGAATCAGTCATACTGTACAGGGAATCAGTCATACTGTACAGGGAATCAGTCATACTGTACAGGGAATCAGTCATACTGTACAGGGAAGGAATCAGTCATACTGTACAGGGAAGGAATCAGTCATACTGTACAGGGAATCAGTCATACTGTACAGGGAATCAGTCATACTGCACAGGGAAGGAATCAGTCATACTGTACAGTGAATCAGTCATACTGTACAGGGAATCAGTCATACTGCACAGGGAAGGAATCAGTCATACTGTACAGGGAATCAGTCATACTGCACAGGGAAGGAATCAGTCATACTGTACAGGGAAGGAATCAGTCATACTGTACAGGGAATCAGTCATACTGTACAGGGAAACAGTCATACTGTACAGGGAAGGAATCAGTCATACTGTACAGGGAATCAGTCATACTGTACAGGGAATCAGTCATACTGTACAGGGAAGGAATCAGTCATACTGTACAGGGAATCAGTCATACTGTACAGGGAATCAGTCATACTGTACAGGGAATCAGTCATACATACTAACCTGTAGGCTGCTGAAATCATCAAATGATGTGCTTTGTATGTACTTCTATAATCTTATTATTAGGGAAATATTGTATTTATTTTTATACGAATGCAAATTGTTAAGTACCAATAAAGAGTTGCAGCATCATTAAATAACATGGATCATTTAAAGTTATAAAGATGCTTGTTTAAGCCAGAGTGATTTACCCCTGAAAGCTCCTTAACGCATTTGATTGAATAACTCCTTATACGTAGCTGGCGCCACGACGACAGGTCCCCTGATTCTAAATTCCCAGATTGACGGTTTGAATATTCATAGGTTTTTGCAGCGAGGGTTAGGAGGGTGTGACGGTCTTACATCCACCTTACACTGGACTTAAACCTCCCAGAACACTGCACAGATGTACAGCCTTTCAAGCGAGCACATCGTGTTTTGTTAGCCCAAAGGATTATACTGAATGGGTTGAAGAGATGCATCAAAGCTGCTGCTGGGAGAACAGAAAGAGAAACAGAAACAGAGCGAGAGAAAGAGAGAGCGAGAGAGAGGGTCAGAGAGAGGGTCAGAGTAGAGAGAGAGAGAGAGAGAGAGAGGGTCAGAGTAGAGAGAGAGAGAAAGAGAGAGCGAGAGAGAGGGTCAGAGTAGAGAGAGAGAGAGAGAGAGAGAGAGAGAGAGAGAGGGTGGTAGAGAGAGAGAGGGGTCAGTAGAGAGAGAGAGAGAGAGAGGGTCAGAGTAGGGAGAGAGAGAGGGTCAGAGTAGAGAAGAGGAGAGAGAGGAGAGAGTAGAGAGAGAGAGAGGGAGAGAGAGAGAGAGAGAGAGGGAGAGAGGGTCAGAGTAGAGAGAGAGAGAGAGAGAGAGGAGAGGTCAGAGAGAGAGAGAGAGAGAGAGAGAGAGAGGGGGGTCAGAGTAGAGAGAGAGAGAGTCAGAGTAGAGAGAGGGAGGGAGGGAGAGTAAACAACTAGATTTAGAAGAGAAGTGTATCAGTAGTCACACAATGAGTCAGGCCTTAGCTGTGTAAAGCTCTGAGGAGGAGGTCGTTAGGGGAACCATCTGAGACCACTCCTTCCCTGGGGACCGATGTTTATTTCAGTTCATCTGTTCATCCTTACGGAGCACTCACACTCACACACACGCACAAATGCACACACGTGTACACACACATACGCACGCACACACATACACGCACGCACGCACACACACGCACACACACACACACACTGAGTATGTGGGCTATTCTCCTCAATAACGTTGGTAAGAGTTGTCCTGAATACTTCCACGTTGCATTCCACGTTGCATTACTTTATCAGAGGGAGAATACCGGTCCAGAGGGAGAATACCGGTCTAGAGGGAGAATACCGGTCTAGAGGGAGAATACCGGTCTAGAGGGAGAATACCGGTCCAGAGGGAGAATACCGGTCCAGAGGGAGAATACCGGTGTAGAGGGAGAATACCGGTCCAGAGGGAGAATACCGGTCTAGAGGGAGAATACCGGTCTAGTGGGAGAATACCGGTCTAGTGGGAGAATACCGGTCTAGTGGGAGAATACCGGTCCAGTGGGAGAATACCGGTCTAGTGGGAGAATACCGGTCTAGTGGGAGAATACCGGTCCAGTGGGAGAATACCGGTCTAGTGGGAGAATACCGGTCTAGTGGGAGAATACCGGTCCAGTGGGAGAATACCGGTCTAGTGGGAGAATACCGGTCTAGAGGGAGAATACCGGTCCAGAGGGAGAATACCGGTCTAGTGGGAGAATACCGGTCTAGTGGGAGAATACCGGTCTAGTGGGAGAATACCGGTCCAGTGGGAGAATACCGGTCTAGTGGGAGAATACCGGTCTAGTGGGAGAATACCGGTCTAGTGGGAGAATACCGGTCTAGTGGGAGAATACCGGTCTAGTGGGAGAATACCGGTCTAGTGGGAGAATACCGGTCTAGAGGGAGAATACCGGTCCAGAGGGAGAATACCGGTCTAGTGGGAGAATACCGGTCTAGTGGGAGAATACCGGTCTAGTGGGAGAATACCGGTCTAGTGGGAGAATACCGGTCCAGAGGGAGAATACCGGTCCAGTGGGAGAATACCGGTCCAGTGGGAGAATACCGGTCCAGAGGGAGAATACCGGTCCAGAGGGAGAATACCGGTCCAGAGGGAGAATACCGGTCTAGAGGGAGAATACCGGTCCAGAGGGAGAATACCGGTCCAGAGGGAGAATACCGGTCTAGTGGGAGAATACCGGTCCAGAGGGAGAATACCGGTCTAGTGGGAGAATACCGGTCCAGAGGGAGAATACCGGTCTAGTGGGAGAATACCGGTCCAGTGGGAGAATACCGGTCTAGTGGGAGAATACCGGTCCAGAGGGAGAATACCGGTCTAGTGGGAGAATACCGGTCCAGAGG
>NC_068427.1:48044447-48066947 GCF_023373465.1 Oncorhynchus keta
AGGCTGCTATGGGGCCATTTTCCTTTCCACCTATCTTGTTGATCGACTCTGGACGAAATGCAGTTGCCCTGCGATCCAACATATGTCCCATCTCTAAACTGCTTGTTAAATCAAATTAGCAGTCACTCCATATGGCTATGATCAAATTAGCAGTCACTCCATATGGCTATGATCAAATTAGCAGTCACTCCATGTGGCTATGATTAAATTGACAGTCACTCCATGTGGCTATGATCAAATTAGCAGTCACTCCATATGGCTAGGATCAAATTAGCAGTCACTCCATGTGGCTATGATTAAATTGACAGTCACTCCATGTGGCTATGATTAAATTGACAGTCACTCCATATGGCTAGGATCAAATTAGCAGTCACTCCATGTGGCTATGATTAAATTAGCAGTCACTCCATGTGGCTATGATTAAATTGACAGTCACTCCATATGGCTATGATCAAATTAGCAGTCACTCCATGTGGCTATGATTAAATTGACAGTCACTCCATGTGGCTATGATTAAATTGACAGTCACTCCATATGGCTAGGATCAAATTAGCAGTCACTCCATGTGGCTATGATTAAATTAGCAGTCACTCCATATGGCTAGGATCACTTATTAGAGTTAATGTTCACTCACTAGAAAATATCTTACCATGGGTTAATAATCGTTTTTCTTTTTGCAGTCAGGTTTGTACGTCTGTCAACACAACAGTTTGTGCGGCCTTTTCTTTAAAGAACACATGATATGAAGTTGCCTTTCTAGGGAGTTTTTCCTGGCCACTGTGCTTCTGCATTTGTCTGGGTATCTGTATAAGCACTTTATGACAAATGCTGATGAAAAAAAAGGGCTTTTATAAAATAAATGTGATTGATAAATAACCCTTCCAGGATTGGATGGCTGAAATGCTCCCAGTGGGGGCTGGTTGGGAGGGATGGGGACAGCATCTATGAGATCCCCGCTGCAGGTTGAGAGGAGAGAAGGAAAAAAGAAAGGGGCTCTTACATCCTCAGCCTCCACTCCCAGGTCTTAGTCGGGATTATCCCCGGAAAGGGCCGCTGGGTGAAGGGGAGAGCGCAGTGGGAGGTCAACGAGCGGAGTTGGGCTGCGCTGGGTAGAGCTGGGCTGGGTAGAGCTGGGTGAAGGGGAGAGCGCAGTGGGAGGTCAACGAGTTGGGCTGGGCTGGGCTGGGTAGAGCTGGGTGAAGGGGAGAGAGCAGTGGGAGGTCAACGAGCAGAGTTGGGCTGGGCTGGGTAGAGCTGGGTGAAGGGCAGAGCGCAGTGGGAGGTCAATGAGAGGAGTTGGGCTGGGCTGGGTAGAGCTGGGTGAAGGGGAGAGAGCAGTGGGAGGTCAATGAGCGGAGTTGGGCTGGGCTGTGTAGAGCTGGGTGAAGGGGAGAGTGCAGTGGGAGGTCAACGAGCAGAGTTGGGCTGGGCTGGGTAGAGCTGGGTGAAGGGGAGAGCGCAGTGGGAGGTCAACGAGCAGAGTTGGGCTGGGCTGGGTAGAGCTGGGTGAAGGGGAGAGCGCAGTGGGAGGTCAACGAGCAGAGTTGGGCTTGGCTGGGTAAAGCTGGGTGAAGGGGAGAGCGCAGTGGGAGGTCAACGAGCAGAGTTGGGCTGGGCTGGGTAGAGCTGGGTGAAGGGGAGAGCATAGTGTGAGGTCAACGAGCGGAGTTGGGCTGGGTAGAGCTGGGTGAAGGGGAGAGCGCAGTGGGAGGTCAACGAGCGGAGTTGGGCTGGGCTGGGTAGAGCTGGGTGAAGGGGAGAGCGCAGTGGGAGGTCAACGAGAGGAGTTGGGCTGAGTAGAGCTGGGTTTGGTAGAGCTGGGCTGGGCTGGGCTTGGTAGAGCTGGGCTGGGCTGGGTAGAGCTGGGCTGGGCTGGGTAGAGCTGGGCTAGGCTGGATAGACTGGTGAGCAGTCCTGGTAGACTGGGGAGTAGCCCTGGGGAGTAGTCCTGGGAGTAGCCCTTGTAGACAGGGGAGTAGTCCTGGGAGAATGGGGAGTAGTCCTGGGGAGTTGTGCTAGTAGACTGGGGAGTAGTCCTGGGGAGTATTCCTGGGGAGTAGTCCTGGTAGACTGGGGAGTAGTCCTGGGGAGTAGTCTTGATGAGTAGTCCTGGTAGACTGGGGAGTACACAAACTGGGCGAGGTGACAGGCAGACAGAGGAGTGACAGGCAGACAGAGGAGTGACAGGCAGACAGAGGAGTGACAGGCAGACTGAGGAGTGACAGGCAGACTGAGGAGTGACAGGCAGACAGAGGAGTGACAGGCAGACAGAGGAGTGACAGGCAGACAGAGGAATGACAGGCAGACGGAGGAGTGACAGGCAGACGGAGGAGTGTGTTAGGATAGAGGACTGTCTGTCAGGATAGAGGAGTGACAGGCAGACAGAGGAGTGTGTCAGGATAGAGGAGTGTCTGTCAGGATAGAGGAGTGACAGGCAGACAGAGGAGTGTCTGTCAGGATAGAGGAGTGTCTGTCAGGACAGAGGAGTGTCTGTCAGGACAGAGGAGTGTCTGTCAGGACAGAGGAGTGTCTGTCAGGACAGAGGAGTGTCTGTCAGGACAGAGGAGAGGCTCAGAAAAGATGGATGAGAGGTTGATGATTGTTTTGCCATTTATCTTCACTTATTGGAGACGTCGCAAACAAGTTCCAGAAAATCAGGTCTTTAGACATGTCTAGGGTGAATAGTGAGGACTTGTTAACAAGTAGACCACCCTAAACCTTTACCTCCATTCAACCCCCATCACTATTCCCCTAGAAATATAGATCAGATTACACATATCTATAAGTCAAGGGACCCAATTAAATTCCCAGCTCAACTGAATACTATAATTGCCCGAACACTCCCATCACTTTGGCAGTGGGCGTTGGTGCGTTTCGGATTTCTTTCTAGGTCAACCACTCTTTCTTTCTCTTCTGCTTACGATCAGAGCTTGACTCCGTTCAGAGCTTGACTCAGTCAGAAATGACTCCGTTCAGACCCGACTCCGTTCAGACCCGACTCCGTTCAGACCTGACTCCGTTCAGACCCGACTCCGGTCAGACCCGACTCCGTTCAGACCTGACTCCGTTCAGACCCGACTCCGTTCAGACCTGACTCGGTTCGGAACTGACTCCGTTCAGAACTGACTCCGTTCAGAACTGACTCCATTCAGACCCGACTCCGTTCAGACCTGACTCGGTTCAGACCTGACTCGGTTCAGAACTGACTCCGGTCAGACCCGACTCCGTTCAGACCTGACTCCGTTCAGACCCGACTCCGTTCAGACCTGACTCCGTTCAGACCCGACTCCGTTCAGAACTGACTCCGTTCAGACCCGACTCCGTTCAGACCTGACTCCGTTCAGACCTGACTCGGTTCAGACCCGACTCCGTTCAGAACTGACTCCGTTCAGACCCGACTCCGTTCAGACCTGACTCCGTTCAGACCCGACTCCGTTCAGAACTGACTCCGTTCAGACCCGACTCCGTTCAGACCTGACTCCGTTCAGACCCGACTCCGTTCAGACCTGACTCCGTTCAGACCTGACTCCGTTCAGACCCGACTCCGTTCAGACCTGACTCCGTTCAGACCTGACTCCATTCCTTCCATTTTAGGGGGTGTGTGTTTGTCATCCATCATATCCCTTAGAAGTCCTGCGTACCCTGTCATCACCCTCCACATAGAAAGAGGACATCTCTAAAAAGACACCCCTGGCCTTGGGATTGTCAATGTGAGTTAAAAAGGACAATTAAATCCACTCCCACGGCCTTTTTCTATTGGTCTGTGTAAGACTTTAATAGGTCTTATTGCTGGCCTCGGTCTGTGCTGTGTTGTGAGAAGTTTTCTTTTTTTGGGGGGTCGTTGGATAAGTTTTTTTTGGGGAAGATGTTTTAGTATCAGTAAATCATTCACTGTCACCTCTTGAGAAAGGGGGACGCTTTGAGGGACTTGATAGGAGAACCCCTCCCCCATAGACAGATTTTCACTCACTGTGAGACCTTCGTCTCACACCCCACACATGGCAGTTCAGAATAAAACACCTGCTGCAACGATAATTCGATAGAGTCGAATTGATTCAATCGATTTAGATGCCGTATAACATGGTCTGCGCTGATTTTCTAACAATACAAGGTGAAATGTGAAGTTTTACAAATCCCTCTACACGTTTTCTGTCTGACAAAAGGACTTTGTAAAAGTCTGAAAAAAGACCCTTCGGTTGTACATTTTTACAGCATTTCCATTCTTAAGGATTTGTTCAAAGCTCTTTTGCCCAAAAAAGTCCAAATTTTTTTGTTCTCTGTCATCTGCAGTATTTTAACGTTAGTGGTTGAGTCAGTGGTCCGTCACACTGCCAGACAAATGAGAGACATGCCAGTGGTCCGTCACACTGCCAGACAAATGAGAGACATGCCAGTGGTCCGTCACACTGCCAGACAAATGAGAGACATGTCAGTGGTCCGTCACACTGCCAGACAAATGAGAGACATGCCAGTGGTCCGTCACACTGCCAGACAAATGAGAGACATGCCAGTGGTCCGTCACACTGCCAGACAAATGAGAGACATGCCAGTGGTCCGTCACACTGCCAGACAAATGAGAGACATGCCAGTGGTCCGTCACACTGCCAGACAAATGAGAGACATGCCAGTGGTCCGTCACACTGCCAGACAAATGAGAGACATGCCAGTGGTCCGTCACACTGCCAGACAAATGAGAGACATGCCAGTGGTCCGTCACACTGCCAGACAAATGAGAGACATGCCAGTGGTCCGTCACACTGCCAGACAAATGAGAGACATGCCAGTGGTCCGTCCCACTGCCAGACAAATGAGAGACATGCCAGTGGTCCGTCACACTGCCAGACAAATGAGAGACATGCCAGTGGTCCGTCACATTGCCAGACAAATGAGAGACATGCCAGTGGTCCGTCACACTGCCAGACAAATGAGAGACATGTCAGTGGTCCGTCACACTGCCAGACAAATGAGAGACATGCCAGTGGTCCGTCACACTGCCAGACAAATGAGAGACATGCCAGTGGTCCGTCACACTGCCAGACAAATGAGAGACATGCCAGTGGTCCGTCACACTGCCAGACAAATGAGAGACATGCCAGTGGTCCGTCACACTGCCAGACAAATGAGAGACATGCCAGTGGTCCGTCACACTGCCAGACAAATGAGAGACATGCCAGTGGTCCGTCACACTGCCAGACAAATGAGAGACATGCCAGTGGTCCGTCCCACTGCCAGACAAATGAGAGACATGCCAGTGGTCCGTCACACTGCCAGACAAATGAGAGACATGCCAGTGGTCCGTCACACTGCCAGACAAATGAGAGACATGCCAGTGGTCCGTCACACTGCCAGACAAATGAGAGACATGCCAGTGGTCCGTCACACTGCCAGACAAATGAGAGACATGGCAGTGGTCCGTCACACTGCCAGACAAATGAGAGACATGCCAGTGGTCCGTCACACTGCCAGACAAATGAGAGACATGCCAGTGGTCCGTCACACTGCCAGACAAATGAGAGACATGCCAGTGGTCCGTCACACTGCCAGACAAATGAGAGACATGCCAGTGGTCCGTCACACTGCCAGACAAATGAGAGACATGCCAGAGAGCAGTTTGTAACAGACAAAGGAGAGACATGCCAGAGAGCAGTTTGTAACAGACAAATGAGAGACATGTCAGAGAGCAGTTTGTAACAGACAAATGAGAGACAAGCCAGAGAGCAGTTTGTAACAGACAAATGAGAGACATGCCAGAGAGCAGTTTGTAACAGACAAATGAGAGACATGCCAGAAAGCAGTTTGTAACAGACAAATGAGAGACATGCCAGAGAGCAGTTTGTAACAGACAAATGAGAGACATGCCAGAGAGCAGTTTGTAACAGACAAATGAGAGACATGCCAGAGAGCAGTTTGTAACAGACAAATGAGAGACATGCCAGAGAGCAGTTTGTAACAGACAAATGAGAGACATGCCAGAGAGCAGTTTGTAACAGAAAATATGAGTGTGGCAAATGTCCCCCATCTCTAAACAGCCGTGACCAACTGAGCGTATGCAGCTATTGAGGGCATTTTGAGATTTCTTTCACAAAAGACCCTCTCGCCCTCCTGCCTCTACCACCCTCCGATATGGATCAAATGCTTACTATCCCAGGCGATCTTCCTCAAAGCATGCTGGGAAAGACAATGACAGGCCTTCAGCCAATTGGTTCCACCTTATTACCAGCTTGTAATCTTCTCATATCGTTGGCTGGGGCCCCTGGACCAGGAATCAGAGACACAAACAACAGAGTTCCCTCCACTTTGACTCGTTTCAACCCTCTGAAGAGACTGGCTTGTTAGACTTGTAATTGTTGTCTCTGCACCTGTTTGCCTTCAGGGAGACATGCAAAAAGTAAAGTCATTGGCATCTGTTAATTTCTCATTAGATTTCCCATGCACATTTTAAACAGCCAGAATACAGTTCAGGCCTTTAGGGGTTTTTGTTTTGTGTTGGGCTGTAGGACTGTAGGACTATAGGGCTATAGGACTGTAGGACTATAGGGCTGTAGGACTGTAGGACTATAGGGCTGTAGGGCTGTAGGACTGTAGGACTGTAGGACTATAGGGCTGTAGGACTGTAGGACTGCAGGACTGTAGGGCTGTAGGACTGTAGGACTGTAGGGCTGTAGGATTATAGGGCTGTAGGACTATAGGGCTGTAGGACTATAGGACAGTAGGACTGTAGGGCTGTAGGACTGTAGGACTGTAGGACTATAGGGCTGTAGGACTGTAGGACTATAGGGCTGTAGGACCGTAGGACTATAGGGCTGTAGGACTGTAGGACTGTAGGACTGTAGGGCTGTAGGATTATAGGGCTGTAGGACTATAGGACAGTAGGACTGTAGGGCTGTAGGACTGTAGGACTGTAGGACTATAGGGCTGTAGGACTGTAGGACTATAGGGCTGTAGGACTATAGGGCTGTAGGACTATAGGGTTGTAGGACTGTAGGACTATAGGGCTGTAGGACTGTAGGACTATAGGGCTGTAGGACTGTAGGACTATAGGGCTGTAGGGCTGTAGGACTATAGGGCTGTAGGGCTGTAGGACTGTAGGACTATAGGGCTGTAGGGCTGTAGGGCTGTAGGACAATATGGATGTAGGACTTTAGGACTATAGGGCTGTAGGACTGTAGGACTATAGGGCTGTAGGACTGTAGGACTATAGTGCTGTAGGACTGTAGGACTATAGGGCTGTAGGACTGTAGGGCTGTAGGGCTGTAGGGCTGTAGGACTGCAGGACTATAGGGCTGTAGGGCTGTAGGACTGCAGGACTATAGGGCTGTAGGACTGCAGGACTATAGGGTAGGACAATAGGGCTGTAGGACTATAGGGCTGTAGGACTATAGGGCTGTAGGACTGTAGGACTATAGGGCTGTAGGACTGTAGGACTATAGGGCTGTAGGGCTGTAGGGCTGTAGGACTATAGGGCTGTAGGACTGTAGGGCTGTAGGACTATAGGGCTGTAGGACTATAGGGCTGTAGGACTGTAGGACTATAGGGCTGTAGGACTGTAGGACTATAGGGCTGTAGGGCTGTAGGACTATAGGGCTGTAGGACTATAGGGCTGTAGGACTATAGGGCTGTAGGACTGTAGGACTATAGGGCTGTAGGACTGTAGGACTATAGGGCTGTAGGACTGTAGGACTGTAGGGCTGTAGGACTATAGGGCTGTAGGACTATAGGGCTGTAGGGCTGTAGGGCTGTAGGGCTGTAGGACTATAGGGCTGTAGGGCGTATTGCCTCAAGGTGTTTGCTCAAGGTCCAGCGTCTTCAATGTTATGCCCGCCATGATATGTGAGACATGATGCACTGAACAGGATCTGTTGATAAATATGAAAATATTGACTTTTTTGGGGGGGTTTTGACCTCACATAACTTGTTACAGATGGACCAGGGGTTTACAGCGCAGGTTTTCGATCCTATAATTATACTTACTTCTGAGTTAATGAGCAGTTTTTTTTGGACATAGTTCTCTGGCAGAGAAACAGCTAAAGGCCTATTACTCCGTGAGAAAAATCCATGACTCAAAGCCACCAGTTGGCAGAACATATTTCAGACGTTTGCTTGTTAGGGGGGAGGTATTTGCCTAAACGTTGGAATGGTTTAGTCGACTTCCTCAATCGCTCAGATAGCAGATGTTTAAAGTTGGTGAGGGAAATAAACGTCTCCATCTTCAGAGATTTTTGCAATTCGTTCCAGTCGCAGGCAGCAGAGAACTGGAAGGAAAGGCGGCCAAATGAGGTGTTGGCTTTAGGGATGATCAGTGAAATACACCTGCTGGAGCGCGTGCTACGGGGGGGTTGCATCTGACAACACACTCCACAATCTCTGTTGCCTGCAGATATGAGGTTGATATTTGGTATTTATGACAAGGTGAGGCCCATATTACTCTATCTAACGATACCAATCCACAGTGACTCCAAGAGTATCTGAGATGATCGTAGCTAATCCTGTTGAGTGGGAGAGAAAGGAGCTCTCAACATCACGTTGAAGTTTGTTGTTCAACTTTCCATTTATTTAGTTAAGAACAAATTCTTGTTTTCAATGACAGCCTAGGAACAGTGGGTTAATTGCCTCGTTCAGAGGCAGAACGACAGATTATTTTTACCTTGACAGCTCGGGGATTTGAACTTGCAACCTTTACGGTTACTAGAACAACGCTCTAACCACTAGGCTACCCTGCCGCCCCAATCTACAGGGCGGCTGTACAATGATACCCATGTATACCTTATTAATTAATACCCAAACGGGATTCATTTCAGTTTGCAGTATGTTAATGTAAAAAAATAATAATAAAATGGTAGCGCTTTTTTAAAAGTATTTTTGTCAGTCTGTCTACTTTCTTTCAATTTGGTATCTGTGTCTCTCAAAGAAATGTTTGAGTGTGCTGACTTGCTTCAAAGGAAGCAGAACATACCCATGACCCCCTCTTTAGAATTCACCCCTGACAAACCCCCTTACCCCCTCCATTTTTTTTTTACAGTCATCTCTGGGTGACTTATTCTTCATCCTGAACGGCTGGCTTGACCCAGGATCACTTGGCCAAGGCATCTTCCTCTCGTTCTCGTTGAACCAGGAAATGGGTTTGATACAGAAGGGCCATTTAGCTCCCAGGTGCAGGACCATGGAACCAGCCTCCGTTGGACGGCTTGGCCCATACAGGAGGTACTCAAGCCCCCCATAAAGACGATAGTCTTCCCCCTTGCCTGGAGCCACCGGTGTTCCTGCCCTGTTCCAGGCCCATGAAAAGCCCCCTGGAGACTGGGGAAGACTGGGGGAGACTGGGGGAGGCTGGGGGAGACTGGGGGAGGCTGGGTGAGACTGGGGGAGGCTGGGGGAGACTGGGGGAGACTGGGTACGACTGGGGGAGACTTGGGGAGACACGTTTTAACTGGGAGGGAAAGAGGGAGGAAAGAGAGGGAAGGTTACTTTTCTGGTGGACACCAGGTTCTTTCTTCCATCCCTTTCTTCACTGTTTCTCTTTTACGTGTGTGTGTGTGTGTGTGTGTGTGTGTGTGTGTGTGTGTGTGTGTGTGTGTGTGTGTGTGTGCAGGTGTCCCTTTATCTCTCTCTCTCTCTCTCTTCACAAACAGACTGGGTCTCAAACACACCTGTGGTTTAATAAGAACACCCCGATTCCATTGATTTCATGACTGTTCTGCTCAATCCATCACCTCCTGGCTTTAACAGGGTGAGACAGGGGTTGGAAATCACACACACACACACACACACACACACACACACACACACACACACACACACACACACACACACACACACACACACACACACACACACACACACACACACACACACACACACACACACACACACACACACACACACACACACACACACACATCCATCCTGGCTGCCTGCACTCTGTTCTCCTGCAGGTGCTAGGCCATCCGCCTGGCCCTTTCATGGCTTTCCCTTTTCCTGTCCGCCTGTGAAGCTCCATTCAGCCTGGACCACAGCAGCAGGAGTGCCACCGGGGCGCTGGCAGGGAGGAGAAGCGCCTCCACACACATCATTCACTCACAGAAAGACAGGAGAGAAATAAAGGAGAGAGAAAAGAAAAAGTGTCTTCCTTCCTCCTGCTGCTACCTCGTCCCGCTTCTCCCTCGTCCCGCTTCTCCCTCGTCCCGCTTCTCCCTCATCCCGCTTCTCCCTCATCCCACTTCTCCCTCGTCCCGCTTCTCCCTCGTCCCTCTTCTCCCTCGTCCTGCTTCTCTCTCGTTCCGCTTCTCCCTCGTCCCGCTTCTCCCTCGTCCCGCTTCTCCCTCGTCCCTCTTCTCCCTCGTCCCGCTTCTCTCTCGTTCCGCTTCTCCCTCGTCCCGCTTCTCCCTCGTCCCGCTTCTCCCTCGTCCCGCTTCTCCCTCGTCCCGCTTCTCCCTCGTTCCGCTTCTCTCTCGTTCCGCTTCTCCCTCATCCCGCTTCTCCCTCATCCCGCTTCTCCCTCATCCCGCTTCTCCCTCGTCCCGCTTCTCTCTCTGCTTTCATCATAAACAACTTGCTTTCTGTTTGTATATCTGTCCTCACCCCCAGTCTTCATGTCTGTCCTCATCCCCAGTCTGCATGTCTGTCCTCACCCCCAGTCTTCATGCCTGTCCTCACCCCCAGTCTTCATGCCTGTCCTCACCCCCAGTCTTCATGTCTGTCCTCACCCCCAGTCTTCATGTCTGTCCTCACCCCCAGTCTTCATGCCTGTCCTCACCCCCAGTCTTCATGCCTGTCCTCACCCCCAGTCTGCATGTCTGTCCTCACCCCCAGGCTTCATGCCTGTCCTCACCCCCAGTCTTCATGTCTGTCCTCACCCCCAGTCTTCATGCCTGTCCTCACCCCCAGTCTTCATGTCTGTCCTCACCCCCAGTCTGCATGTCTGTCCTCACCCCCAGTCTTCATGCCTGTCCTCACCCCCAGTCTTCATGTCTGTCCTCACCCCCAGTCTTCATGCCTGTCCTCACCCCCAGTCTTCATGTCTGTCCTCACCCCCAGTCTTCATGCCTGTCCTCACCCCCAGTCTTCATGCCTGTCCTCACCCCCAGTCTTCATGTCTGTCCTCATCCCCAGTCTGCATGTCTGTCCTCACCCCCAGTCTTCATGCCTGTCCTCACCCCCAGTCTTCATGTCTGTCCTCATCCCCAGTCTGCATGTCTGTCCTCACCCCCAGTCTTCATGCCTGTCCTCACCCCCAGTCTTCATGCCTGTCCTCACCCCCAGTCTTCATGTCTGTCCTCACCCCCAGTCTTCCTGTCTGTCCTCACCCCCAGTCTTCATGTCTGTCCTCACCCCCAGTCTTCATATCTGTCCTCACCCCCAGTCTTCCTATCTCACATCCAGAAGGGGAAAGGGTAGAGGGGAGTGGGAGGTGATGGAGGGGAGAGGGAGGGAGGCTGGAGGATGGAGAGGAGAGGGAGGAGGGGAGATGGAGGGTGGGAGAAAGAATTTAGATAAAAACGGGATAGTGAGACTTACTTCCTTCATCATTGCCCCTTCCCTGGCCTTTTGATCTGCTATGAATGGGACATCTGAGGTTTGCAGCCTGACTTAATGCAGTTCGCCAGGCAGCCTTCACCTGTGCTACAAGTCAATTGGCCTGTTGTTGGTTTTCTGGACATCTCCCCAGTCTCCAGCCCCTCCCCAGTCCCCAGCCCCTCCCCAGTCCCCAGTCCTCTCCCCAGCCCCCAGCCCCCTGCCAAGCCCCCAGCCCTCTCCCCAGCCCCCAGCCCCCTGCCCAGTCCCCAGTCCCCAGTCCCCAGCCCTCTCCCCAGCCCCCAGCCCCCTGCCAAGCCCCTCCCCAGTCCCCAGCCCCCAGCCTAGCCCCCTGCCCAGCCCCTCCCCAGTCCCCAGTCCCCAGCCCCCAGCCCCCTGCCAAGCCCCCAGCCCTCTCCCCAGCCCCCAGCCCCTGCCCAGTCCCTAGTCCCCAGTCCCCAGCCCTCTCCCCAGCCCCCAGCCCCTGCCCAGTCCCTAGTCCCCAGTCCCCAGCCCTCTCCCCAGCCCCCAGCCCCCTGCCCAGCCCTCTCCCCAGCCCCCAGCCCTCTCCCCAGTCCCCAGCCCTCTCCCCAGCCCCCAGCCCACAGCCCAGCCCCTCCCCAGTCCCCAGTCCCCAGCCCCCAGCCCTCTCCCCAGCCCCCAGCCCTCTCCCCAGTCCCCAGCCCTCTCCCCAGCCCCCAGCCCCCAGCCCACTGCCCAGCCCCTCCCCAGTCCCCAGTCCCCAGTCCCCAGCCCCCAGCCCTCTCCCCATCCCCCAGCCCTCTCCCCAGTCCCCAGCCCTCTCCCCAGCCCCCAGCCCACTGCCCAGCCCCTCCCCAGTCCCCAGTCCCCAGCCCTCTCCCTAGCCCCCAGCCCAGCACAGCCCCCTGCCAAGCCCCCTGCCCAGCCCCCAGCCCTCTCCCCAGCCCCCAGCCTAGCCCCCTGCCAAGCCCCCTGCCAAGCCCCCAGCCCTCCGCCCAGCCCTTTCTTAAAGACAATTGGGTTATCGTATAGAATAGTCTCTCAGAGTAAAGAGGAAAGTCCAACAATAATAACAACAACAACGGCAATTAGCTCAGTAGCTATCACCCATTACACTGATTAATCTGTTAGCTCAGTAGCTATCACCCATTACACCGATTCATCTGTTAGCTCAGTAGCTATCACCCATTACACCGATTCATCTGTTAGCTCAGTAGCTATCACCCATTACACCGATTCATCTGTTAGCTCAGTAGCTATCACCCATTACACCGATTCATCTGTTAGCTCAGTAGCTATCACCCATTACACCGATTCATCTGTTAGCTCAGTAGCTATCACCCATTACACCGATTCATCTGTTAGCTCAGTAACTATCACCGATTACACGGTTTAATCTGTTAGCTCAGTAGCTATCACCCATTACACAGATTAATCTGTTAGCTCAGTAGCTATCACCCATTACACCGATTCATCTGTTAGCTCAGTAGCTATCACCCATTACACCGATTCATCTGTTAGCTCAGTAGCTATCACCCATTACACCGATTCATCTGTTAGCTCAGTAGCTATCACCCATTACACTGATTAATATGTTAGCTCAGTAGCTATCACCCATTACACGGATTAATATGTTAGCTCCTATCACCCATTACACTGATTAATATGTTAGCTCAGTAGCTATCACCCATTACACTGATTAATATGTTAGCTCAGTAGCTATCACCCATTACACGGATTAATATGTTAGCTCCTATCACCCATTACACTGATTAATATGTTAGCTCAGTAGCTATCACCCATTACACGGATTAATCTGTTAGCTCAGTAACTATCACCCATTACACTGATTAATCTGTTAGCTCAGTAGCTATCACCCATTACACTGATTAATATGTTAGCTCAGTAGCTATCACCCATTACACAGATTAATATGTTAGCTCAGTAGCTATCACCCATTACACTGATTAATATGTTAGCTCAGTAGCTATCACCCATTACACTGATTCATCTGTTAGCTCAGTAGCTATCACCCATTCCACTGATTAATATGTTAGCTCAGTAGCTATCACCCATTACACTGATTAATATGTTAGCTCAGTAGCTATCACCCATTACACTGATTAATATGTTAGCTCAGTAGCTATCACCCATTCCACTGATTAATATGTTAGCTCAGTAGCTATCACCCATTACACTGATTAATATGTTAGCTCAGTAGCTATCACCCATTACACTGATTAATATGTTAGCTCAGTAGCTATCACCCATTCCACTGATTAATATGTTAGCTCAGTAGCTATCACCCATTACACGGATTAATCTGTTAGCTCAGTAGCTATCACCCATTACACTGATTAATATGTTAGCTCAGTAGCTATCACCCATTACACTGATTCATCTGTTAGCTCAGTAGCTATCACCCATTACACTGATTAATCTGTTAGCTCAGTAGCTATCACCCATTACACCGATTCATCTGTTAGCTCAGTAGCTATCACCCATTACACTGATTAATCTGTTAGCTCAGTAGCTATCACCCATTACACTGATTAATATGTTAGCTCAGTAGCTATCACCCATTACACTGATTAATATGTTAGCTCAGTAGCTATCACCCATTGACGCTCTGTTAAAGTCCTATCAACGTACACGCTTATTGCCTACCCTCTGTTTTCTAATTGTGTCCATATGAGCTGAGACTAATTGAAGGCTGATTGATTCCAAGCCTCAATGATTACAGTGGCACGTCAGTTTTCAGGTGAGATTGAACTGCTTGAGGTGAACAGATTAAAATTCCCTGCATTGTAGAATGCGACCATACAGTACTGAACAACTTTAGACTTTTTTTTTTTTTTTGGGGGGTGGGGGGAATTGTGCAAAATGTATATCAAGTATTACAGCTATAGTGGTTTTACAGTACTGTGTTTTTTCCACCACAGTGCATTTTCTGTGTCTTTACTGTAAAAGGGTTAGTAATGCATTCATCATTGTCATCTCTGCTGTGACAATGTCCTCCTCTGTCCCTAGTAAAGACTGAGAATGTGTCACGCAGGCACACACACGCACGCACCCACGCACGCACACACGCACGCACGCACGCACGCACGCACCCACGCACGCACGCACACACACACATGCACGCACGCACGCACGCACGCACGCACACACACACACACACACACACACACACACACACACACACACACACACACACACACACACACACACACACACACACACACACACACACACACACACACACACACACACACACACACACACACACACACACACACACACACACACACACACACCCTAGGTCTATTACGTCATTCTACACCCAAGTCCTATCTATTTCATTATTTCTCTCTAGCTCCATTCCTCTCTCCCAGAAACAGAAAAGCCAACAAGGAAACAATTGCCTCGTGTTGTTGACTACGAGAAGTAGTAAATCAGGGTAGGTACAGTATATGTTGATATGGGGTGTTAAGTCCAGAGAGCAGAAGTCTGATTGGGTGTGAAGGGGAGGGGTCCGAGCAGCAGCAGAGTTAGGGGAGGATGAGATGTGATGTGAGGGGAGCGTTTAGCTCAGTTCAGCTCTGTCATTCTCTTCAGACAACCGGGGGGGAGTGAGATGAAGGAGCACTGAAACTCCAGACACTCACAGAGCAGAGACGGAGACAGAGACAGCTTTCAACACGTAGAGAACTCTGGAAGACTTGTGACACCAACACTGAGACCGACCGGTCACTTACTGACTCATCATACTGTTGGCTGGGTCATTTTTCCTTTCTATTCAGTGAGGCAAAGAAGATTCTTCCACAGCCAAGGAGTGATGTCAACACTGGACCAGAATGCCAGGACAGTGTGGGGCTAAAGGGTTAATGGAAGAGGAGTAAAGCTGAATTGCTTGATTGCAGAACTGAGCACTCACAGAAGACTGACTCTTCTTCACTTGTGTGACGTGTAGGTTTAATCTCAGACAAGTCATCTCCAGTGTGTTTTTTCTGTCGTCTCAGACATAGCCATCTCCAGTGTGGATCAGGACCATGAATGTTCTACCTAACCCCATGACCAGGGCCCATCAGGAGCAGCCTCTC
The DNA here is from genome assembly GCF_023373465.1 of Oncorhynchus keta. Lineage (NCBI taxonomy): Eukaryota > Metazoa > Chordata > Actinopteri > Salmoniformes > Salmonidae > Oncorhynchus > Oncorhynchus keta. The sequence goes on from NC_068427.1 coordinate 48,060,044, forward strand.
CCTCTCTGCTCCCAGGGGGCCCACCTCCAAGACTTCTCCTCCAGGTGTCCTCTAGGGCTTGGTGCTGGTCATGGGGGCAGGCTTAGGGCCATGGGGGGGCCTCTGGGGCCCCAGAGACCAGGCAAGCCACCGCGGGAGCTGAGCCCCGAAGAGCAGCAGGATCTAAGGAGGAAGATCAACAGCCGGGAGAGGAAGAGGATGCAGGACTTGAACGTCGCCATGGACGCTCTGAGGGAGGTGATGGTGCCTTACGCCTCCTCCTCTCCTTCCTCCTCGTCCTCCTCCCAGGGGCCACACTCCCACCAGCAGCAGCCAGGGGCCCCACCTGGACGCAGGCTCTCCAAAATCTCCACCTTGGTCCTGGCCCGTAACTACATCCTCCTCCTGGGCTCGTCTCTGCAAGAGATGCGCCGGCTCCTGGGGGAGGTGAGTGTTGGGGTGGGGGTTGGTGTGGGGGTGAACACGGGGCCTGTCCCCAGGCTGCTCCTGGCCGGGGGTTGGCCCCTCCTCACCGGCCCCAGTCAGCTTCTCCTCTCCCCAGAAACTCTCCTGACCTCAGCCTCCTCCTCCTCCTCCTCCTCCAAGTGTCCTCTGTTGCCTCCTGGCCACTTGGAGGGCCCCATGGCCCCAGTGCAGTGGGGCTCAGCTGGGGCTCCTGGAGGGCCACTCTGCCCCTGTGTGGTGTGCAGGCTGCCCAGGTTCAGCCACCCCAGCCCTGGACCCAGGTTCCCCAAGTGAAAGCTTGCTGGGACCACCTCTCATGTGTTCTACTGAAATGACTGATTCTCCTGAGCGGATGGACTTCTGGTTATGGTTTATAATCTTCTTTTTCTGAAGATTTTTATTTTATTTTTTTATTTTTTACTAATTCAATGATAACTTTGTTGTAATGGACCTTGTCCATTAGGTTTTTACGAATCTCTTGTGGACAGATTAATCTGTCAAGGCTCATGTATAATTGTGTGATACGAGCAGCAGTAGTTCCTAGTTTGGGGGTTTTGTTGATAATTATTTGGACAAATGAGGATTAGGCGAAGGTGGTTTTTAAATGGGTGTAGTGATTGTCAAGCTCGTGTGCGGATGAAAAATAATTTCCACAGCCACAAAGTCAATATTGGCTGTATCGTAAAAATGTATGAAAACTAAAAAGCGCTTTTTGGGCATGTTAAACATGGGTGAAAATCACAGAAGGGAGGGTTTGGCTGAGAGTTTCCATTTGAGAGGGAGGAGACATTACATTTACATTTACATTTAAGTCATTTAGCAGACGCTCTTATCCAGAGCGACTTACAAATTGGACATCACTTCCTTCCCTTGCACAAAGGTCATCACAATTGTTAACGGCATTTCCCCGAAGTAAAATAGGAAATTACAAAACTTTCACAACATACTTGTACTTCTGGGTAACCGAGATTAGTTTTTTTTTTTTATTGGTGACTGTGGTCAGTAAAAGTCAATGTATTTTAGATTTTATGAACAAATTCTATTTTATATGATAATAGATGAAGCTACGTGTAAGTTCTAACACAGACAATAAATAGAAATGTACTGTTTACCACATGACAACGTTAATTTATGTGTTCTCTCTGTTTCTAGTTCACTTCTCAACATCTGTATTGTGTGATGGTGTGATGTGTTTGATGGTGTGATGGTGTGTGTGATGTGTGATGGTGTGATGGTGTGTGTCTGTGATGGTGTGTAATGGTGTGTGATAGTGTGTGGGTGTGTGTTGGTGTGTTGGTGTGTATGGGGTGATGGCATGTGTGTGTGATGGCATGTGTGTGTGATGGTATGTCTGTGATGGTGTGTAATGGTGTGTGTTGGTGTGTGATTTTTATTTTTATTTTTTATTTTACCTTTATTTAACCAGGCAAGTCAGTTAAGAACACATTCTTATTTTCAATGACGGCCTAGGAATAGTGGGTTAACTGTCTGTTCAGGGGCAGAACGACAGATTTGTACCTTGTCAGCTCGGGGATTTGAACTTGCAACCTTCTGGTTACTAGTCCAACGCTCTAACCACTAGGCTACCCTGCCGTGATAGTGTGATGTTGTGTGATGGTGTGTGATGGTGTGTGTGATGGTGTGTGTGATGGTGTGTGTGTGATGGTGTGTGTGTGATGGTGTGTGTGTGTGATGGTGTGATGGTGTGTGATGGTGTGTGTGATGGTGTGATGGTGTGTGTGTGATGGTGTGTGTGTGTGATGGTGTGTGTGTGTGATGGTGTGTGATGGTGTGTGATGATGTGTGTGATGGTGTCTGATGGTGTGTGACGGTGTATGTGTGATGGTGTGATGGTATGTGATGGTATGTGATGGTGTGTTATGGTGTGATGGTTGTGATGGTGTGTGATGGTGTGTGTGATGGTGTCTGATGGTGTGTGATGGTGTGTTATGGTGTGATGGTGTGTGATGGTGTGTTATGGTGTGATGGTTGTGATGGTATGTGATGGTGTGTGATGGTGTGATGGTGTGTGATGGTGTGTGATGGTGTGATGGTATGTGATGGTGTGTTATGGTGTGATGGTTGTGATGGTGTGTGATGGTGTGATGGTGTGTGATTGTGAGTGAAGTGGCGATGGTGTGATGGTGTGTGATGGTATGATGGTGTGTGATGGTGTGATGGTGTGTGATGGTGGCTGATGGTGTGTGATTGTGTGATGGTATGTGATCGTGTGATGGTGTGTGATGGTGTGTGATGTTGTGTGATGGTGTGTGATGGTGTGTGATGGTGTGATGGTGTGTGATTGTGTGATGGTGTGTGATGGTGTGATGGTGTGATGGTGTGTGATGGTGTGTGATGGTGTGATGGTGTGATGGTGTGTGATGGTGTGTGATGTTGTGTGATGGTGTGTGATGGTGTGTTATGGTATGATGGTGTGTGATTGTGTGATGGTATGTGATCATGTGATGGTGTGTGATGGTATGATGGTGTGTGATGGTCTGATGGTGTGATGGTGTGTGATGGTGTGATTACAATAATGACTGGTATACAGTACTTCTGGTCCATTTGGATGGCCAAATTGAGAATCTGCCCCCCTGCCTCCACCGCCCCCACCAACCCCCTGCCTCCACCGCCCCCACCAACCCCTGGCCCCACCGCCCCCACCAACCCCTGCCTCCACCGCCCCCACCAACCCCTGCCTCCACCGCCCCAACCAACCCCTGCCTCCACCGCCCCCACCAACCCCCTGCCTCCACCGCCCCCCCACACACCCCGGCCCCACCGCCCCCACCAACCCCCTGCCTCCACCGCCCCCACCAACCCCCTGCCTCCACCGCCCCCACCAACCCCCTGCCTCCACCGCCCCCACCAACCCCCTGCCTCCACCGCCCCCACCAACCCCCTGGCCCCACTGCCCCAACCAACCCCTGCCTCCACCGCCCCCACCAACCCCTGGCCCCACTGCCCCCACCAACCCTGCCTCCACCGCCCCCCAACCCCTGGCCCCACTGCCCCCCACCAACCCCTGGCCCCACTGCCCCCACCAACCCCTGGCCCCACTGCCCCCACCAACCCCCTGGCCCCACTGCCCCCACCAACCCCCTGGCCCCACTGCCCCCACCAACCCCCTGGCCCCACTGCCCCCACCAACCCCCTGGCCCCACTGCCCCCACCAACCCCTGGCCCCACCCCCCTGCCCCCACCAACCCCTGGCCCCACTGCCCCCACCAACCCCCTGCCTCCACCGCCCCCACCAACCCCTGGCCCCACTGCCCCCACCAACCCCCCTCCACCGCCCCCACCAACCCCTGGCCCCACTGCCCCCACCAACCCCTGGCCCCACCGCCCCCACCAACCCCCTGGCCCCACTGCCCCCCACCAACCCCCTGGCCCCACTGCCCCCACCAACCCCCTGGCCCCACTGCCCCCACCAACCCCCTGGCCCCACTGCCCCCACCAACCCCCTGGCCCCACTGCCCCCACCAACCCCTGGCCCCACTGCCCCCACCAACCCCCTGGCCCCACTGCCCCCACCAACCCCTGCCTCCACTGCCCCCACCAACCCCTGGCCCACCAACCCCCTGGCCCCCACCAACCCCCTGGCCCCACCGCCCCCACCAACCCCTGGCCCCACTGCCCCCACCAACCCCTGGCCCCACTGCCCCCACCAACCCCCTGGCCCCACTGCCCCACCAACCCCTGGCCCCACTGCCCCCACCAACCCCCTGGCCCCACTGCCCCCACCAACCCCTGGCCCCACTGCCCCCACCAACCCCCTGGCCCCACTGCCCCCACCAACCCCTGGCCCCACTGCCCCCACCAACCCCTGGCCCCACTGCCCCCACCAACCCCTGGCCCCACTGCCCCCACCAACCCCCTGGCCCCACTGCCCCCACCAACCCCCTGGCCCCACTGCCCCCACCAACCCCTGGCCCCACTGCCCCACCAACCCCTGGCCCCACTGCCCCCACCAACCCCTGGCCCCACTGCCCCCACCAACCCCCTGGCCCCACTGCCCCACCAACCCCCTGGCCCCACTGCCCCCACCAACCCCTGGCCCCACTGCCCCCACCAACCCCTGGCCCCACCGCCCCCACCAACCCCTGGCCCCACTGCCCCCACCAACCCCTGGCCCCACTGCCCCCACCAACCCCCTGGCCCCACTGCCCCCACCAACCCCCTGGCCCCACTGCCCCACCAACCCCCTGGCCCCACTGCCCCCACCAACCCCCTGGCCCCACTGCCCCCACCAACCCCTGGCCCCACTGCCCCCCCCAACCCCTGGCCCCACTGCCCCCACCACCCCCTGGGCCCCACTGCCCCCACCAACCCCTGGCCCCCCTGGCCCCACTGCCCCCTGGCCCCACCGCCCCCCAACCCCCTGGCCCTTTGCCCCACCCCCCCACTGGCCCCCCCCACCAACCCCCTGGCCCCACTGCCCCCACCAACCCCTGGCCCCACTGCCCCCACCAACCCCCTGGCCCCACTGCCCCCACCAACCCCCTGGCCCCACTGCCCCCACCAACCCCTGGCCCCACTGCCCCCACCAACCCCCTGGCCCCACTGCCCCCACCAACCCCTGGCCCCCTGCCCACCACTGGCCCCCTGCCCCCACCAACCCCCTGGCCCCACTGCCCCCACCAACCCCTGGCCCCACTGCCCCCACCAACCCCTGGCCCCACTGCCCCCACCAACCCCTGGCCCCACTGCCCCCACCAACCCCCTGGCCCCACTGCCCCCACCAACCCCCTGGCCCCACTGCCCCCACCAACCCCTGGCCCCACTGCCCCCACCAACCCCCTGGGCCCCACTGCCCCCACCAACCCCCTGGCCCCACTGCCCCCACCAACCCCTGGCCCCACTGCCCCCACCAACCCCCTGGCCCCACTGCCCCCACCAACCCCCTGGCCCCACTGCCCCCACCAACCCCCTGGCCCCACTGCCCCCACCAACCCCTGGCCCCACTGCCCCCACCAACCCCTGGCCCCACTGCCCCCACCAACCCCCTGGCCCCACTGCCCCCACCAACCCCTGGCCCCACTGCCCCCACCAACCCCCTGGCCCCACTGCCCCCACCAACCCCTGGCCCCACTGCCCCCACCAACCCCTGGCCCCACTGCCCCCACCAACCCCCTGGCCCCACTGCCCCCACCAACCCCTGGCCCCACTGCCCCCACCAACCCCTGGCCCCACTGCCCCCACCAACCCCCTGGCCCCACTGCCCCCACCACCCCCTGCCCCCACCGCCCCCACCAACCCCTGGCCCCACTGCCCCCACCAACCCCCTGGCCCCACCGCCCCCACCAACCCCCTGGCCCCCTGCCCCACCACCCCCACCAACCCCTGGCCCCACTGCCCCCACCAACCCCCTGGCCCCACTGCCCCCACCAACCCCCTGGCCCCACTGCCTCCACCACCCTGGCCCCACCCCCACCAACCCCTGGCCCCACTGCCCCCACCAACCCCTGGCCCCACTGCCCCCACCAACCCCCTGGCCCCACTGCCCCCACCAACCCCCTGGCCCCACTGCCCCCACCAACCCCTGGCCCCACTGCCCCCACCAACCCCTGGCCCCCCACCCCACATCACCCCATATAGTGAAACAGTTGTCTTTTGTTTAGCAACGTCTTCCCCATTTCATCTCTCTACATGCAATAAATCAAACATGTGTTATTACTGTCCTTTTGATTACTTCTCCCCTATCTCCTTCTCCCCTATCTCCTTCTCTCCTTCTATCTTTCTCTCCCCTTCTCTCTCTTTCTCTTTCTCTCTCTCTCTCCTTCTCTCCTTATATCATTCTCTCCTTCTCCTCTCTTTCTCTCTTTCTCTCTCCTTCTCCCTTTCTCTCTCCTTCTCCCTTTCTCTCTCCTTCTCCCTTTCTCTCTCCTTCTCCCTTTCTCTCTCCTTCTCCCTTTCTCCCTCCTTCGATCTTTCGCTCTCCTTCAATCTTTCTCCCCCCTCTCTTTCTGTCTCCTTTTCCCTTTCTCTCTCCTTTCCCTTTCTCTCGCCTTCTCTCTTTCTCTCTCCTTCTCTCTTTCTCTCTCCTCTCTCCTCTCTCCCCTTCTCTCTATTTCTCTCTCCTTCTCCCCTTCTCTCTCCTCTCTTTATCTCTCCTTCTCTCCTTCTCTCTCCTTCTCTCTCCTCCTCTCTCTCTCCTTCTCTCTCTTTCCTCTCTCCTTCTATCTCTTTCTCTCTCCCTCTCTCTCCTCTCTCTCCTCTCTCCTCTTCTCTCTATTCCTCTCTCCTTCTCTCTCTTTCTCTCTCCTCTCTCTCTCTCTTTCTCTCTCTTTCTCTCTCTTTCTCTCTCCTTATCTCTCCTCTCTCCTCTTCTCTCTCCTTCTCTCCTTTTCTCTCCTTCTCCCATTCTCTCATTGTCTCTCCTTCTCTCTCTTTCTCTCTCCTTCTGTCCTCTCTCCTCTTCTCTCTATTTCTCTTTCTCTCTCTTTCTCTCTCCTTCTCT
>NC_068427.1:48071947-48104447 GCF_023373465.1 Oncorhynchus keta
GTACTGTCCCCCTCACTAACAACCTTAACCCTCCTGTTCTGTCCCCCGTCACTAACAACCTTAACCCTCCTGTACTGTCCCGCTCACTAACAACCTTAACCCTCCTGTACTGTCCCCCTCACTAACAACCTTAACCCTCCTGTACTGTCCCCCTCACTAACAACCTTAACCCTCCTGTACTGTCCCCCTCACTAACAACCTTAACCCTCCTGTTCTGTCCCCCCTCAATAACAACCTTAACCCTCCTGTTCTGTCCCCCTCACTAACAACATTAACCCTCCTGTTCTGTCCCCCTCACTAACAACATTAACCCTCCTGTTCTGTCCCCCTCACTAACAACATTAACGCTCCTGTACTGTCCCCCTCAATAACAACCTTAACCCTCCTGTTCTGTCCCCCTCAATAACAACCTTAACCCTCCCGTACTGTCCCCCTCAATAACAACCTTAACCCTCCTGTTCTGTCCCCCTCAATAACAACATTAACCCTCCTGTTCTGTCCCCCTCAATAACAACCTTAACCCTCCCGTACTGTCCCCCTCAATAACAACCTTAACCCTCCTGTACTGTCCCCCTCAATAACAACCTTAACCCTCCTGTACTGTCCCCCTCACTAACAACCTTAACCCTCCTGTTCCGTCCCCCTCACTAACAACCTTAACCCTCCTGTACTGTCCCCCCTCAATAACAACCTTAACCCTCCTGTACTGTCCCCCTCAATAACAATATTAACCCTCCTGTACTGTCCCCCTCACTAACAACCTTAACCCTCCTGTACTGTCCCCCTCAATAACAATATTAACCCTCCTGTACTGTCCCCCTCACTAACAACCTTAACCCTCCTGTTCTGTCCCCCTCACTAACAACCTTAACCCTCCTGTACTGTCCCCCTCACTAACAACCTTAACCCTCCTGTTCTGTCCCCCTCACTAACAACCTTAACCCTCCTGTACTGTCCCCCCTCACTAACAACCTTAACCCTCCTGTACTGTCCCCCTCAATAACAACCTTAACCCTCCTGTTCTGTCCCCCCTCAATAACAACCTTAACCCTCCTGTTCTGTCCCCCCTCACTAACAACCTTAACCCTCCTGTTCTGTCCCCCTCACTAACAACCTTAACCCTCCTGTACTGTCCCCCTCAATAACAACCTTAACCCTCCTGTACTGTCCCCCTCACTAACAACCTTAACCCTCCTGTTCTGTCCCCCCTCACTAACAACCTTAACCCTCCTGTTCTGTCCCCCTCACTAACAACCTTAACCCTCCTGTACTGTCCCCCTCAATAACAACCTTAACCCTCCTGTACTGTCCCCCTCACTAACAACCTTAACCCTCCTGTTCTGTCCCCCCTCACTAACAACCTTAACCCTCCTGTTCTGTCCCCCTAACTAACAACCTTAACCCTCCTGTACTGTCCCCCTCAATAACAACCTTAACCCTCCTGTACTGTCCCCCTCACTAACAACCTTAACCCTCCTGTTCCGTCCCCCCTCAATAACAACCTTAACCCTCCTGTACTGTCCCCCTCAATAACAACCTTAACCCTCCTGTACTGTCCCCCTCAATAACAACATTAACCATCCTGTACTGTCCCCCTCAATAACAACCTTAACCCTCCTGTACTGTCCCCATCAATAACAACCTTAACCCTCCTGTACTGTCCCCCTCAATAACAACCTTAACCCTCCTGTACTGTCCCCCTCAATAACAACCTTAACCCTCCTGTACTGTCCCCCTCAATAACAACCTTAACCCTCCTGTTCTGGCCCCCTCACTAACAACATTAACCCTCCTGTACTGTCCCCCTCAATAACAACCTTAACCCTCCTGTTCTGTCCCCCTCACTAACAACATAATAGTAATGTTCTAATAGTAATCACAGTGGAATGTTCTAATAGTAATCACAGTGGAATGTTCTAATAGTAATCACAGTGGAATGTTCTAATAGTAATCACAGTGGAATGTTCTAATAGTAATCACAGTGGAATGTTCTAATAGTAATCACAGTGGAATGTTCTAATAGTAATCACAGTGGAATGTTCTAATAGTAATCACAGTGGAATGTTCTAATAGTAATCACAGTGGAATGTTCTAATAGTAATCACATTGGAATCTTCTAGTAGTAATCACAGTGGAATGTTCTAGTAGTAATTACAGTGGAATGTTCTAATAGTAATCACAGTGGAATGTTCTATTAGTAATCACATTGGAATGTTCTAATAGTAATCACAATGGAATGTTCTAATATCAATCAATCAATCAATCAAATTGTATTTATATAGCCCTTCTTACATCAGCTGATATCTCAAAGTGCTGTTCAGAAACCCAGCCTAAAACCCCAAACAGCAAGCAATGCAGGTGTAGAAGCACGGTGGCTAGGAAAAACTCCCTAGAAAGGCCAAAACCTAGGAAGAAACCTAGAGAGGAACCAGGCCATGTGGGGCGGCCAGTCCTCTTCTGGCTGTGCCGGGTGGAGATTATAACAGAACATGGCCAAGATGTTCAAATGTTCATAAATGACCAGCATGGTCGAATAATAACAAGGCAGAACAGTTGAAACTGGAGCAGCAGCACAGTCAGGTGGACTGGGGACAGCAAGGAGTCATCATGTCAGGTTGTCCTGGGGCACGGTCCTTGGGCTCAGGTCCTCCGAGAGAGAGAGAGAAAGAAAGAGAGAATTAGAGAGAGCATATGTGGGGTGGCCAGTCTTCTTCTGGCTGTGCCGGGTGGAGATTATAACAGAACATGGCCAAGATGTTCAAATGTTCATAAATGACCAGCATGGTCAAATAATAGTAAGGCAGAACAGTTGAAACTGGAGCAGCAGCATGGCCAGGTGGACTGGGGACAGCGAGGAGCCATCATGTCAGGTAGTCCTGGGGCATGGTCCTAGGGCTCAGTAATCACAGTGGAATGTTCTATTAGTAATCACAGTGGAATGTTATAATACTAATGTGTGTGTGAGTGTGTGTCTTTGTGTGTATGGGTGTATGTCTGCGCGTCTGCGTAAATATGTTTGTGTTTGTTGTGGGTTTGTGTACGTGTAAATGACCCAGCCTCCAGTGTTTGTATCCTGGGCGATCCCAAGCAGTGAGCCCAGACCCCCAGGTCTTTTCCCATCTCCCTGGCCCTGCCTGGCCCTGTGTTTCCCCCTGCCTGCATCACAGTGGTAATGACCCCCTGAACCCCTCTGTGCCCTAGCCGAACCCCTGCGCCCCAGGGCCAGGAATTCCAGTTAACACATCTCACAGGCCTTCTTTCTCTCTCTGGGGTGTTGCTCCCTTCGCTAAACCCGGCGTCAACAGCGAATGACAGGAAGCGGTTCCTTTCGTTCTTCTGTTTCCCTGTCCTCTTTCCTTTCTCTCTGTCCTCTGTTTGGGCTTCTCTTTCTTCCCTTCTTTCTGGGTAATTAAGTTGTTTGGCTTGTCAAACAGCGGCGGCTACGTGGGGAGTCCGTTGGGCAGGGAAGGCTCCTGCACACAGAAGGAGAACCCACCATTGTGCTGACCTAGACGGGTTAGTTTTTCACCGTTAGTGCTGCATCAGTGGACCTGGGACGCACAGACACACACACAGAGAGAGAGAGAGAGAGAGACAGAGACAGAGAGAGAGAGAGAGAGAGAGAGAGAGACAGACAGACAGACAGACAGACAGACAGACAGACAGACAGACAGACAGACAGACAGACAGACAGAGAGAGAGAGACAGACAGAGAGAGAGACAGAGACAGACAGAGAGAGAGAGAGAGAGAGAGAGAGAGAGAGAGAGAGAGAGAGAGAGAGAGAGAGAGAGAGAGAGAGAGAGAGAGAGAGAGAGAGAGAGAGAGAGAGAGAGAGAGAGAGAGACAGAGAGAGAGAGAGAGACAGAGAGAGAGAGAGAGAGAGACAGACAGGGAGAGAGAGAGAGAGAGAGAGCGAGAGAGAGAGAGAGAGAGAGAGAGAGAGAGAGAGAGAGAGAGAGAGAGAGCGAGAGAGAGAGAGAGACAGAGAGAGACAGAAGAAAAGGTCAACCAGTGAAGATTGAACAACCCATATTTGTATTTTTTTAATGTTTTATTTGATCTTTATTTAACCAGGCAAGTCAGTTAAGAACAAATTCTTATTTTCAATGACGGCCTAGGAACAGTGGGTTGACTGGTCTAGGAACAGTGGGTTAACTGGTTTAGGAACAGTGGGTTAACTGCCTGTTCAGGGGCAGGACAACAGATTTGTACTTTGTCAGTTCGGGGGTTTGAACTTGCAACCTTCCGGTTATTAGACCAACACTAACCACTAGGCTACCTGCCACCCCTACACTCTAACCACTAGGCTACCCTGCCGCCCCTACACTCTAACCACTAGGCTACCCTGCCGCCCCTACACTCTAAACACTAGGCTACCCTGCCACCCCTACACTCTAACCACTAGGCTACGCTGCCGCCCCTACACTCTAACCACTAGGCTACCCTGCCGCCCCTACACTCTAACCACTAGGCTACCCTGCCGCCCCTACACTCTAACCACTAGGCTACCCTGCCGCCCCTACACCCTAACCACTAGGCTACCCTGCCGCCCCTACACTCTAACCACTAGGCTACCTGCCACCCCTACACTCTAACCACTAGGCTACGCTGCCGCCCCTACACTCTAACCACTAGGCTACCCTGCCGCCCCTACACTCTAACCACTAGGCTACCCTGCCGCCCCTACACTCTAACCACTAGGCTACCCTGCCACCCCTACACCCTAACCACAAGGCTACCCTGCCGCCCCTACACTCTAACCACTAGGCTACCTGCCACCCCTACACTCTAACCACTAGGCTACCTGCCACCCCTACACTCTAACCACTAGGCTACCCTGCCGCCTCTACACTCTAACCACTAGGCTACCCTGCCGCCCCTACACTCTAACCACTAGGCTACCCTGCCACCCCTACACCCTAACCACAAGGCTACCCTGCCGCCCCTACACTCTAACCACTAGGCTACCCTGCCACCCCTACACTCTAACCACTAGGCTACCCTGCCGCCCCTACACTCTAACCACTAGGCTACCTGCCACCCCTACACTCTAACCACTAGGCTACCTGCCACCTCTACACTCTAACCACTAGGCTACCCTGCCACCACTACACCCTAACCACTAGGCTACCTGCCACCCCTACACTCTAACCACTAGGCTACCTGCAACCCTACACTCTAACCACTAGGCTACCTGCCACCTCTACACTCTAACCACTAGGCTACCTGCCACCTCTACACTCTAACCACTAGGCTACCTGCCTCCCCTACACTCTAACCACTAGGCTACCTGCCTCCCCTACACTCTAACCACTAGGCTACCTGCCACCTCTACACTCTAACCACTAGGCTACCCTGCCACCCCTTCACTCTAACCACTAGACTACCCTGCCACCTCTACACTCTAACCACTAGGCTACCTGCCACCTCTACACTCTAACCACTAGACTACCCTGCCACCTCTACACTCTAACCACTAGACTACCCTACCACCTCTACACTCTAACCACTAGGCTACCCTGCCACCCCTACACTCTAACCACTAGACTACCCTGCCACCTCTACACTCTAACCACTAGGCTACCTGCCACCTCTACACTCTAACCACTAGACTACCCTGCCACCTCTACACTCTAACCACTAGACTACCCTGCCACCTCTACACTCTAACCACTAGGCTACCTGCCACCTCTACACTCTAACCACTAGGCTACCTGCCTCCCCTACACTCTAACCACTAGGCTACCTGCCTCCCCTACGCTCTAACCACTAGGCTACCTGCCACCTCTACACTCTAACCACTAGGCTACCTGCCTCCCCTACACTCTAACCACTAGGCTACCTACCACCTCTACACTCTAACCACTAGGCTACCTGCCACCTCTACACTCTAACCACTAGGCTACCTGCCACCTCTACACTCTAACCACTAGGCTACCTGCCTCCCCTACACTCTAACCACTAGGCTACCTGCCACCTCTAAACTCTAACCACTAGACTACCCTGCCACCTCTACACTCTAACCACTAGGCTACCTGCCACCTCTACACTCTAACCACTAGGCTACCTGCCTCCCCTACACTCTAACCACTAGGCTACCTGCCTCCCCTACGCTCTAACCACTAGGCTACCTGCCACCTCTACACTCTAACCACTAGGCTACCTGCCTCCCCTACGCTCTAACCACTAGGCTACCTGCCACCTCTACACTCTAACCACTAGGCTACCCTGCCACCCCTACACTCTAACCACTAGACTACCTGCCTCCCCTACACTCTAACCACTAGACTACCTGCCTCCCCTACACTCTAACCACTAGACTACCCTACCACCTCTACACTCTAACCACTAGACTACCTGCCTCCCCTACACTCTAACCACTAGACTACCCTACCACCTCTACACTCTAACCACTAGACTACCTGCCTCCCCTACACTCTAACCACTAGACTACCTGCCACCTCTACACTCTAACCACTAGACTACCTACCACCTCTACACTCTAACCACTAGTCTACCTGCCACCCCTACACTCTAACCACTAGTCTACCTGCCACCTCTACACTCTAACCACTAGTCTACCTACCACCTCTACACTCTAACCACTAGACTACCTGCCACCCCTACACTCTAACCACTAGGCTACCTGCCTCCCTACACTCTAACCACTAGGCTACCCTGCCGCCCCTACACTCTAAACACTAGGCTACCCTGCCACCCCTACACTCTAACCACTAGGCTACGCTGCCGCCCCTACACTCTAACCACTAGGCTACCCTGCCGCCCCTACACTCTAACCACTAGGCTACCCTGCCGCCCTACACTCTAACCACTAGGCTACCCTGCCGCCCCTACACCTAACCACTAGGCTACCCTGCCGCCCCTACACTCTAACCACTAGGCTACCTGCCACCCCTACACTCTAACCACTAGGCTACGCTGCCGCCCCTACACTCTAACCACTAGGCTACCCTGCCGCCCCTACACTCTAACCACTAGGCTACCCTGCCGCCCCTACACTCTAACCACTAGGCTACCCTGCCACCCCTACACCCTAACCACAAGGCTACCCTGCCGCCCCTACACTCTAACCACTAGGCTACCTGCCACCCCTACACTCTAACCACTAGGCTACCTGCCACCCCTACACTCTAACCACTAGGCTACCCTGCCGCCCCTACACTCTAACCACTAGGCTACCCTGCCGCCCCTACACTCTAACCACTAGGCTACCCTGCCACCCCTACACCCTAACCACAAGGCTACCCTGCCGCCCCTACACTCTAACCACTAGGCTACCCTGCCACCCCTACACTCTAACCACTAGGCTACCCTGCCGCCCCTACACTCTAACCACTAGGCTACCTGCCACCCCTACACTCTAACCACTAGGCTACCTGCCACCTCTACACTCTAACCACTAGGCTACCCTGCCACCACTACACCCTAACCACTAGGCTACCTGCCACCCCTACACTCTAACCACTAGGCTACCTGCAACCCTACACTCTAACCACTAGGCTACCTGCCACCTCTACACTCTAACCACTAGGCTACCTGCCACCTCTACACTCTAACCACTAGGCTACCTGCCTCCCTACACTCTAACCACTAGGCTACCTGCCTCCCCTACACTCTAACCACTAGGCTACCTGCCACCTCTACACTCTAACCACTAGGCTACCCTGCCACCCCTTCACTCTAACCACTAGACTACCCTGCCACCTCTACACTCTAACCACTAGGCTACCTGCCACCTCTACACTCTAACCACTAGACTACCCTGCCACCTCTACACTCTAACCACTAGACTACCCTACCACCTCTACACTCTAACCACTAGGCTACCCTGCCACCCCTACACTCTAACCACTAGACTACCCTGCCACCTCTACACTCTAACCACTAGGCTACCTGCCACCTCTACACTCTAACCACTAGACTACCCTGCCACCTCTACACTCTAACCACTAGACTACCCTGCCACCTCTACACTCTAACCACTAGGCTACCTGCCACCTCTACACTCTAACCACTAGGCTACCTGCCTCCCCTACACTCTAACCACTAGGCTACCTGCCTCCCCTACGCTCTAACCACTAGGCTACCTGCCACCTCTACACTCTAACCACTAGGCTACCTGCCTCCCCTACACTCTAACCACTAGGCTACCTACCACCTCTACACTCTAACCACTAGGCTACCTGCCACCTCTACACTCTAACCACTAGGCTACCTGCCACCTCTACACTCTAACCACTAGGCTACCTGCCTCCCCTACACTCTAACCACTAGGCTACCTGCCACCTCTACACTCTAACCACTAGACTACCCTGCCACCTCTACACTCTAACCACTAGGCTACCTGCCACCTCTACACTCTAACCACTAGGCTACCTGCCTCCCCTACACTCTAACCACTAGGCTACCTGCCTCCCCTACGCTCTAACCACTAGGCTACCTGCCACCTCTACACTCTAACCACTAGGCTACCTGCCTCCCCTACGCTCTAACCACTAGGCTACCTGCCACCTCTACACTCTAACCACTAGGCTACCCTACCACCTCTACACTCTAACCACTAGACTACCTGCCTCCCCTACACTCTAACCACTAGACTACCCTACCACCTCTACACTCTAACCACTAGACTACCTGCCTCCCTACGCTCTAACCACTAGTCTACCTGCCACCTCTACACTCTAACCACTAGACTACCTACCACCTCTACACTCTAACCACTAGTCTACCTGCCACCCCTACACTCTAACCACTAGTCTACCTGCCACCTCTACACTCTAACCACTAGTCTACCTACCACCTCTACACTCTAACCACTAGACTACCCTGCCACCTCTACACTCTAACCACTAGGCTACCTGCCACCTCTACACTCTAACCACTAGGCTACCTGCCTCCCCTACACTCTAACCACTAGGCTACCTGCCTCCCTACGCTCTAACCACTAGGCTACCTGCCACCTCTACACTCTAACCACTAGGCTACCTGCCTCCCCTACGCTCTAACCACTAGGCTACCTGCCACCTCTACACTCTAACCACTAGGCTACCCTACCACCTCTACACTCTAACCACTAGACTACCTGCCTCCCTACACTCTAACCACTAGACTACCCTACCACCTCTACACTCTAACCACTAGACTACCTGCCTCCCCTACGCTCTAACCACTAGTCTACCTGCCACCTCTACACTCTAACCACTAGACTACCTACCACCTCTACACTCTAACCACTAGTCTACCTGCCACCCCTACACTCTAACCACTAGTCTACCTGCCACCTCTACACTCTAACCACTAGTCTACCTACCACCTCTACACTCTAACCACTAGACTACCTGCCACCCCTACACTCTAACTACTAGTCTACCTGCCACCTCTACACTCTAACCACTAGACTACCTGCCACCCCTACACTCTAACTACTAGACTACCTGCCACCCCTACACTCTAACTACTAGTCTACCTGCCACCCCTACACTCTAACCACTAGACTACCTGCCTCCCCTACACTCTAACTACTAGACTACCTGCCACCCCTACACTCTAACTACTAGACTACCTGCCACCCCTACACTCTAACTACTAGTCTACCTGCCACCCCTACACTCTAACTACTAGTCTACCTGCCACCTCTACACTCTAACCACTAGACTACCTGCCACCCCTACACTCTAACTACTAGACTACCTGCCACCCCTACACTCTAACTACTAGTCTACCTGCCACCCCTACACTCTAACCACTAGACTACCTGCCTCCCTACACTCTAACTACTAGACTACCTGCCACCCCTACACTCTAACTACTAGTCTACCTGCCACCCCTACACTCTAACCACTAGACTACCTGCCTCCCTACACTCTAACTACTAGACTACCTGCCACCCCTACACTCTAACTACTAGTCTACCTGCCACCCCTACACTCTAACCACTAGACTACCTGCCTCCCCTACACTCTAACTACTAGACTACCTGCCACCCCTACACTCTAACTACTAGTCTACCTGCCACCCCTACACTCTAACTACTAGTCTACCTGCCACCTCTACACTCTAACCACTAGACTACCTGCCACCCCTACACTCTAACCACTAGGCTACCTGCCTCCCTACACTCTAACCACTAGGCTACCTGCCACCTCTACACTCTAACCACTAGGCTACCCTGCCACCTCTACACTCTAACCACTAGGCTACCTGCCACCTCTACACTCTAACCACTAGGCTACCTGCCTCCCCTACGCTCTAACCACTAGGCTACCTGCCTCCCCTACGCTCTAACCACTAGGCTACCTGCCACCTCTACACTCTAACCACTAGGCTACCTGCCTCCCCTACGCTCTAACCACTAGGCTACCTGCCACCTCTACACTCTAACCACTAGGCTACCCTGCCACCCCTACACTCTAACCACTAGACTACCTGCCTCCCTACACTCTAACCACTAGACTACCTGCCACCCCTACACTCTAACCACTAGACTACCCTACCACCTCTACACTCTAACCACTAGGCTACCTGCCGCCTCTACACTCTAACCACTAGACTACCTGCCTCCCCTACACTCTAACCACTAGGCTACCTACCGCCTCTACACTCTAACCACTAGACTACCTGCCGCCTCTACACTCTAACCACTAGTCTACCTGCCACCCCTACACTCTAACCACTAGACTACCTGCCGCCTCTACACTCTAACCACTAGGCTACCCTGCCACCTCTACACTCTAACCACTAGACTACCTGCCGCCTCTACACTCTAACCACTAGGCTACCTGCCGCCTCTACACTCTAACCACTAGACTACCTGCCTCCCCTACACTCTAACCACTAGGCTACCCTGCCACCTCTACACTCTAACCACTAGACTACCTGCCGCCTCTACACTCTAACCACTAGTCTACCTGCCACCCCTACACTCTAACCACTAGACTACCCTACCACCTCTACACTCTAACCACTAGGCTACCTGCCGCCTCTACACTCTAACCACTAGACTACCTGCCACCTCTACACTCTAACCACTAGTCTACCTGCCACCTCTACACTCTAACCACTAGGCCACCTGCCTCCCCTACACTCTAACCACTAGTCTACCTGCCACCTCTACACTCTAACCACTAGGCCACCTGCCACCTCTACACTCTAACCACTAGACTACCCTACCACCTCTACACTCTAACCACTAGGCCACCTGCCACCTCTACACTCTAACCACTAGACTACCTGCCACCTCTACACTCTAACCACTAGACTACCTGCCTCCCCTACACTCTAACCACTAGGCTACCTGCCACCTCTACACTCTAACCACTAGGCTACCCTACCACCTCTACACTCTAACCACTAGGCTACCTGCCACCTCTACACTCTAACCACTAGACTACCCTACCACCTCTACACTCTAACCACTAGGCCACCTGCCACCTCTACACTCTAACCACTAGACTACCCTACCACCTCTACACTCTAACCACTAGGCCACCTGCCACCTCTACACTCTAACCACTAGACTACCCTACCACCTCTACACTCTAACCACTAGGCTGTAACTGAGTCAGGGTTGTAGGCCTCCTTGCTCAAATCAAATCAAATCAATTTGTATTTGTCACATACACATGGTTAGCAGATGTTAATGCAAGTGTAGCGAAATGCTTGTGCTTCTAGTTCCGACAATGCAGTGATAACCAACAAGTAATCTAACTAACAATTCCAAAACTACTGTCTTATACACAGTGTAAGGGGATAAAGAATATGTACATAAGGATATATGAATGAGTGATGGTACAGAGCAGCATACAGTAGATGGTATTGAGTACAGTATATACATATGAGATGAGTATGTAGACAAAGTAAACAAAGTGGCATAGTTAAAGTGGCTAGTGATACATGTATTACATAAGGATGCAGTCGATGATGTAGAGTACAGTATATACGTATGCATATGAGATGAATAATGTAGGGTAAGTAACATTATATAAGGTAGCATTGTTTAAAGTGGCTAGTGATATATTTACATCATTTCCCATCAATTCCCATTATTAAAGTGGCTGGAGTTGGGTCAGTGTCAATGACAGTGTGTTGGCAGCAGCCACTCAATGTTAGTGGTGGCTGTTTAAACGTAATATAATATAATATATATAATAATAATATATGCCATTTAGCAGACGCTTTTATCCAAAGCGACTTACAGTCATGTGTGCATACATTCTACGTATGGGTGGTCCCGGGAATCGAACCCACTACCCTGGCATTACAAGCGCCATGCTCTACCAACTGAGCTACAGAAGGACCACCTAAACTTGTTCAGTTCTGCCACAAACTTTCAATAGGATTGATGTCAGGGCTTTGTGATGGCCACTCCAATACCTTGACTTTGTTGTCCTTAAGCCATTTTGCCACAACTTTGGAAGTACGCTTGGGGTCATTGTCCATTTGGAGACCCATTTGCAACCAAGCTTTACATTCCTGACTGATTTCTTGAGATGTTGCTTCGCTATATCCACATAATTTTCCATCCTCAAGATGCCATCTATTTTCTGAAGTGCACCAGTCCCACCTGCAGCAAAGCACCCCCACAACATGATGCTGCCACCCCTGTGCTTCACGGTGGGGATGGTGTTCTTCGGCTTACAAGCCTCCCCCTTTTTCCTTCAAACATAACGATGGTCATTATGGCCAAATAGTTATATATTTGTTTCATCAGACCAGAGGACATTTCTCCAAAAAGTACAATCGCTGTCCCCATGTGCAGCTGCAAACCGTAGTCTGGCTTTTTTTATGACGGTTTTGGAGCAGTGGCTTCTTCCTTGCTGAGTGGCCTTTCAGGTTATGTCGATATAGGACTCGTTTTACTGTGGATATAGATACTTTTCCCAATGAGGTCTTGGCTGATTTCTTTTGATTTTCCCATGATGATGTCAAGCTAAGAGGCACTGAGTTCGAAGGTAGGCCTTGAAATACATCCACAGGTAGACCTCCTATTTACTCAAATGATGACAATTAGCCTTTCAGAAGCTTCTAAAACCATGAGATGATTTTCTGGAATTTTCCCAGCTGTTTAAAGGCACAGTCAACTTAGTGTATGTAAACTTCTGACCCACTAGAATTGTGATACAGTGTATTGTTAGTGAAATAATCTGTCTGTAAACAATTGTTGGAAAAATTACTTGAGTCATGCACAAAGTAGATGACCTAACCAATTTGCCACACCTGTAGTTTATTAACAAGAAGTGTGGAGTGGTTGAAAAACAAGTTTTAATGACTCCAACCTAAGTGTATGTAAACTTCTGACTTCAACTGTATGTTTCCCATGCCAATAAAGCCCCTTGAATTGAATTGAGCGAGAGAGACAGATACAGACAGAGAGAGACAGAGAGACAGCGAGAGAGAGGTAGAGCGAGGGACACAGAGAGAGAGAGACAGAGAGACAGCGAGAGACAGAGAGACAGACAGAGACAGACAGCAACAGAGAGACAGAGAGACAGCGAGAGAGAGGTAGAGCGAGGGACACAGAGAGAGAGAGACAGAGAGACAGCGAGAGACAGAGAGACAGACAGAGACAGACAGCAACAGAGAGACAGAGAGACAGCGAGAGAGAGGTAGAGCGAGGGACACAGAGAGAGAGAGACAGAGACACTGAGAGAGACAGAGAGACAGACAGAGACAGACAGCAACAGAGAGACAGAGAGAGAGAATCATGGTGTTGCCAGGACCACAAATACAATTCCATCTAGACACTGCTGCCCTAGAGCACACAAAAAACAAAACATACCTCGGCCTAAACATCTGTGACACAGGTTTTTACATTTTTTATTTGACCTTTATTTAACCAGGTAGGCAAGTTGAGAGCAAGTTCTCATTTACAACTGCGACCTGGCCAAGATAAAGCAAAGCAGTGCGACACAAACAACAACACAGAGTTACACATGGAATAAACAAGCGTACAGTCAATAACACAATATAAAAATAAAGTCTATACACAGTGTGTGCAAATGGCGTGAGGTGGTAAGGCAATAAATAGGCCATAGTAGCAAAGTAATTACAATTTAGCAGATTAACACAGGAGTGATAGATGATGATGATCAGATGAAGGTGTGTAAAGTAGTGATATTGCTGTGCAAAAGAGCAGCAAAGTAAATAAAAACAATATGGGGATGAGGTAGGTGAATTGGTTGGGGCTATTGACAGATGGGCTAGCTGTTCAGATAGCAGATGTTTAAAGTTAGTGAGGGAAATGTATGTCTAGAGCTTCAGCAACAGCAACCACCTGGTTGAATAGTTACAGGGCAGAGGAGGGGGATGAATGAGCCAATTGTAAACTGGGGATTATTAGGTGACCATGATGGTATGAGGGCCAGATTGGGAATTTAGCCAGGATACCAGGGAACACCCCTACTCTTACGATAAGTTCCATGGGATCTTTAGTGACCTCAGAGAGTCAGGACACCTGTTTAACGTCCCATCCAAAAGACAGCACCCTACACAGGGCAATGTCCCCAGTCACTGATGATCTTTTTTTCTGCCCAGAGGAAAGAGTGCCTCCTCCTGGCCCTCCAGCATCACTTCCAGAAACATCTGGACTCCCATCTAGGGACCAACCCTGCTTAGCTTCAGAGGCAAGCCAGCAGTGGAATACCGCGTTGTATGCTAGACCCAAACAAATGATGAGAAAACAAACAGACAATTACTTGACACATTGGAAAGAATTAACAACACAAAAATGAGCAAACTAGAATGCTATTTGGCACTAAACAGCAAGTACAAAGTGGTAGAATATTAAGAAATGCTTTAACTGTGTACAGATTCATAGCCTTGCTATTGAGAAAGGCCGCCGAAGCCTGTCTTCTCTTGAGAGCCAGGTCTGATAGTTTTGTGCCCACTGCACAGAAAATGAGGTTGAAACTGAGCTGCACTTCCTAACCTCCTGCCAAATGTATGACCATATTAGAGAGACATATTTCTCACAGATTACACAGACCCACAAAGAATTTAAAAACAAATACAATTTTGAGAAATTCCTATATCTATTGGGTGAAATTATCGCAGTGTGCCATCACATCAGCAAGATGTGAAACCATTGTAAGACAGCAAGACACCATTGTAAATACAACCCATATTTATGTTTACTTATTTTCCCTTTTGTACTTCAACACATTGTTACATAAATGTATTTGAAATGTCTCTATTCCTTTCAACCTTTTGTGAGTGTAATATTTACTGGTTGTTTCTGAATGTTTATTTCACTTTTGTTAATTAGCTATTTCACTTGCTTTGGCAATGTAAACATATGTTTCTCATGGAGGAGAGAGAGAGAGCATAACACAGAGTTATCATTTGTTTTCATAACCTATTTGCCAGACATCTTTGGGGAAAAATAAATAAAAAACTTAATGAAGACTGTTTAGGTTGTCCTACCATAGGGTGACATCATGAAGCCTGTTCAGGTTGTCCTGCCATAGTGTGACATCATGAAGCCTGTTCAGGTTGTCCTGCCATAGTGTGACATCATGAAGCCTGTTCAGGTTGTCCTGCCATAGGGTGACATCATGAAGCCTGTTTAGGTTGTCCTGCCATAGTGTGACATCATGAAACCTGTTCAGGTTGTCCTGCCATAGTGTGACATCATGAAGCCTGTTCAGGTTGTCCTGCCATAGTGTGACATCATGAAGCCTGTTCAGGTTGTCCTGCCATAGTGTGACATCATGAAGCCTGTTCAGGTTGTCCTGCCATAGGGTGACATCATGAAGCCTGTTTAGGTTGTCCTGCCATAGTGTGACATCATGAAACCTGTTCAGGTTGTCCTGCCATAGTGTGACATCATGAAGCCTGTTCAGGTTGTCCTGCCATAGGGTGACATCATGAAGCCTGTTCAGGTTGTCCTGCCATAGGGTGACATCATGAAGCCTGTTCAGGTTGTCCTGCCATAGGGTGACATCATGAAGCCTGTTCAGGTTGTCCTGCCATAGTGTGACATCATGAAGCCTGGTTAGGTTGTCCTGCCATAGGGTGACATCAGGAAGCCTGGTTAGGTTGTCCTGCCATAGTGTAACATCATGAAGCCTGGTTAGGTTGTCCTGTCATAGGGTGACATCATGAAGCCTGTTCAGGTTGTCCTGCCATAGTGTGACATCATGAAGCCTGGTTAGGTTGTCCTGTCATAGGGTGACATCATGAAGCCTGTTTAGGTTGTCCTGCCATAGTGTGACATCATGAAACCTGTTCAGGTTGTCCTGCCATAGTGTGACATCATGAAGCCTGTTCAGGTTGTCCTGCCATAGGGTGACATCATGAAGCCTGTTCAGGTTGTCCTGCCATAGGGTGACATCATGAAGCCTGTTCAGGTTGTCCTGCCATAGTGTGACATCATGAAGCCTGTTCAGGTTGTCCTGCCATAGGGTGACATCATGAAACCTGTTCAGGTTGTCCTGCCATAGTGTGACATCATGAAGCCTGTTCAGGTTGTCCTGCCATAGGGTGACATCATGAAGCCTGGTTAGGTTGTCCTGCCATAGTGTGACATCATGAAGCCTGTTTAGGTTGTCCTGCCATAGGGTGACATCATGAAGCCTGTTCAGGTTGTCCTGCCATAGTGTGACATCATGAAGCCTGGTTAGGTTGTCCTGCCATAGGGTGACATCATGAAGCCTGTTTAGGTTGTCCTGCCATAGTGTGACATCATGAAGCCTGTTCAGGTTGTCCTGCCATAGGGTGACATCATGAAGCCTGTTCAGGTTGTCCTGCCATAGGGTGACATCATGAAGCCTGTTTAGGTTGTCCTGCCATAGGGTGACATCATGAAGCCTGGTGAGGTTGTCCTGCCATAGGGTGACATCATGAAGCCTGTTTAGGTTGTCCTGCCATAGGGTGACATCATGAAGCCTGTTCAGGTTGTCCTGCCATAGGGTGACATCATGAAGCCTGTTCAGGTTGTCCTGCCATAGGGTGACATCATGAAGCCTGTTTAGGTTGTCCTGCCATAGGGTGACATCGTGAAGCCTGTTTAGGTTGTCCTGCCATAGGGTGACATCATGAAGCCTGGTTAGGTTGTCCTGCCATAGGGTGACATCATGAAGCCTGTTTAGGTTGTCCTGCCATAGGGTGACATCATGAAGCCTGTTTAGGTTGTCCTGCCATAGGGTGACATCATGAAGCCTGTTTAGGTTGTCCTGCCATAGGGTGACATGAGTGAGTGAGTAGTGTGAGTGTTTAGATGGTCATGCTGGATGACTTCATGAAGAGTGTTTAGATGGTCATGCTGGGTGACTTCATGAAGAGTATTTAGATGGTCATGCTGGGTGACTTCATGAAGAGTGTTTAGATGGTCATGCTGGATGACCTCATGAAGAGTGTTTAGATGGTCATGCTGATGACCTCATGAAGAGTGTTTAGATGGTCATGCTGGGTGACTTCATGAAGAGTGTTTAGATGGTCATGCTGGATGACCTCATGAAGAGTGTTTAGATGGTCATGCTGGATGACCTCATGAAGAGTGTTTAGATGGTCATGCTGGATGACCTCATGAAGAGTGTTTAGATGGTCATGCTGGGTGACCTCATGAAGAGTGTTTAGATGGTCATGCTAGATGACCTCATGAGTGTTTAGATCGTCATGCTGGATGACCTCATGAGTGTTTAGATCGTCATGCTGGATGACCTCATGAAGAGTGTTTAGATGGTCATGCTGGGTGACTTCATGCAGAGTGTTTAGGTGGTCATGCTGGGTGACTTCATGAAGAGTGTTTAGATGGTCATGCTGGATGACCTCATGAAGAGTGTTTAGATGGTCATGCTGGATGACCTCATGAAGAGTGTTTAGATGGTCATGCTGGATGACCTCATGAAGAGTGTTTAGATGGTCATGCTGGGTGACTTCATGAAGAGTGTTTAGATGGTCATGCTGGGTGACCTCATGAAGAGTGTTTAGATGGTCATGCTGGATGACCTCATGAAGAGTGTTTAGATGGTCATGCTGGGTGACTTCATGAAGAGTGTTTAGATTGTCATGCTGGATGACCTCATGAAGAGTGTTTAGATGGTCATGCTGGGTGACTTCATGAAGAGTGTTTAGATGGTCATGCTAGATGACCTCATGAGTGTTTAGATCGTCATGCTGGATGACCTCATGAAGAGTGTTTAGATGGTCATGCTGGGTGACTTCATGAAGAGTGTTTAGATGGTCATGCTGGGTGACCTCATGAAGAGTGTTTAGATGGTCATGCTGGATGACCTCATGAAGAGTGTTTAGATGGTCATGCTGGGTGACTTCATGAAGAGTGTTTAGATTGTCATGCTGGATGACCTCATGAAGAGTGTTTAGATGGTCATGCTGGATGACCTCATGAAGAGTGTTTAGATGGTCATGCTGGATGACCTCATGAAGAGTGTTTAGATGGTCATGCTGGATGACCTCATGAAGAGTGTTTAGATGGTCATGCTGGATGACCTCATGCAGAGTGTTTAGATGGTCATGCTGGATGACCTCATGCAGAGTGTTTAGATGGTCATGCTGGGTGACAGTACCGACTGTGTAGCTCAGTGAGAAGCAATGGAGAAAGGCCCTCAGATCAGAGTGCTCAGCAAATACCATAAACATCTGCTGTATGGGAGTGAAGAGACCCCACAAGCACCAGGCAAACAATGACTGTGTGGAGCTATCAATCAAGGCTTGAGACGGATTAAGATAAAGAATCTTAGTTCCAGAAAAACTCAAACCAGATAAAAAAAATATATATCTTGTTTTTATATTTTACATTTCATATCAAGTACAGAAGTTGAATGTTTTTGTTGAAAACTGCAATTTTGAATAATTATCATATTGAGGCATTCTATGCAGTTTAAATGCACGAATGAGTTGCAGTAAGTTTATATTTGAGGTTTATTTATGATGCAGTAAATATGGAACTATTTAGTTTATATTCTACAATGTGTTGTTTGTATTCACAGCAAACAGACAACAAATTATTGTGTTCATGTTTATATTGTAAAAAATATATATCTGTCTAACTCTATTATAAAATATTTTTGAATGTTTGACTTTAACAAACATTTAACAAACACTGATATACTGAATATAAACACCAGGCTGTACATATGTTTATTTCCCCAAAGCCTGGTGGTATGATCCACTCTGCCTGTATTGACTCTGCTGCCCCAGAGTTCTATCCTGATGGTATGATCCACTCTGCCTGTATTGACTCTGCTGCCCCAGAGTTCTATCCTGATGGTATGAGTGACAGACACCCTCACACTCGTGCCCTTTCCTTCTAACAAGGTCCCAGGTGAGAGCATCGTCCCTCGCCACGGAACCTACCCGTCTGCTCTCACACACTCCACACAGCCAAGGGCAAAGGGAATGTGTGTGTATGTGTGTGTTTATTGTTGTCGATTACAAACACTCCTGTACAAGGTCTGGATCAAAGCCACAGCACTGCAAACCTCTCCAGATCCTCCTCCTCCACATCCTCCGCCTCCTCCACCACCAATACATCCTCCACCTCCACCACCAATAGCTCCTCCTTCACCAATACCTCCTCCCCCTCCTCCACCAATACCTCCTCCTCCTCCTCCTCCTCCACCACCACCAATACCTCCTCCCCCTCCTCCACCAATACCCTCCTCCTCCTCCTCCTCCTCCTCCTCCTCCTCCTCCTCCTCCTCCTCCTCCTCCACCACCACCACCTCCCCCTCCTCCACCACTACCTCCTCCCCCTCCTCCACCAATACCTCCTCCTCCTCCCCCTCCTCCACCACCAATACCTCCTCCCCATCCTCCACCAATACCTCCTCCTCCCCCTCCTCCACCACCAATACCTCCTCCTCCACCACCAATACCTCCTCCTCCACTGACACCACCAATACCTTTTCCTCCACCACCACCAATACCTCCTCCTCCGCCACCACCTATACCTCCTCCTCCTCCACCCCCACCACCAATACCGCCTCCTCCTCCTCCACCACCAATACATCCTCCTCCACCACCACCAATACCTCCTCCTCCACCACCCCCACCACCAATACCTCCTCCTCCTCCTCCACCACCAATACATCCTCTTCCACCACCACCAATACCTCCTCCTCCCCCACCAATACCTCCTCCTCCTCCCCACCAATACCTCCTCCTCCACCACCAACACCTCCTCCTCCTCCACCCCCACCACCAATACCGCCTCCTCCTCCACCACCACCAATACCACCTCCTCCTCCACCACCAATACATCCTGCTCAACCACCACCAATTCCTCCTCCTCCACCACCAATACCTCCTCCTCCTCCACTCTCACCACCAATACCTCCTCCTCCACCACCACCAATACCTCCTCCTACTCCTCCACCATCACGACCAATAACTCCTCCACCTCCTCCACCAATACCTCCTCCTCCACCACCAACACCTCCTCCTCATCCACCACCGCCAATACATCCTCCCCCTCCTCCACCAATACCTCCTCCTCCCCTCCTCCACCACCAATACCTCCTCCCCCTCCTCCACCAATACCTCCTCCTCCCCTCCTCCACCACCAATACCTCCTCCACCACCACCAATACCTCCTCCTCCACCACCAATACCCCCTCCTCCACTGACACCACCAATACATCCTCCTCCACCACCACCAATACCTCCTCCACCACCCCCACCACCAATACCTCCTCCTCCTCCACCACCAATACATCCTCTTCCACCACCACCAATACCTCCTCCTCCCCCACCAATACCTCCTCCTCCACCACCAACACCTCCTCCTCCTCCACCCCCACCACCAATACCGCCTCCTCCTCCTCCACCACCACCAATACCACCTCCTCCTCCTCCACCACCAATACATCCTGCTCAACCACCACCAATTCCTCCTCCTCCACCACCAATACCTACTCCTCCTCCACTCTCACCACCAATACCTCCTCCTACTCCTCCACCACCACCAATACCTCCTCCTCCACCACCACCAATACCTCCTCCTACTCCTCCACCATCACGACCAATAACTCCTCCACCTCCTCCACCAATACCTCCTCCTCCACCACCAACACCTCCTCCTCATCCACCAACGCCAATACATCCTCCACCACCTCCTCCCCCCTCCAACACCAATACCTCCTCCTCCACCACCACAAATACCTCCTCCACCACCAATTCCTCCTCCTCCACCATCACCACCAATAACTCCTCCTCCTCCTCCTCCACCAATACCTCCTCCTAGACCACCAATACCTCCTCCTCCACCACCAATACCTCCTCCACCACCAATACCTCCTCCTCCTCCACCACCAATACCTCCACCTCCTCCTTCACCTCCTCCATCAATACCTTCTCCTCCACTTCTCTCATACCTACTGTTCATCCTCCCTACCCCTCCACTACACTTCCACCCCACCCCGCCTTGCACCCTTCCTTCTGGGGCATTATGACAGCCTCTCCCCAGCCGTCAGACAGCCGTTCTGCTGACCAGCACAAATCCGGACATGCCGGCCCAAGGGCGGAGGAGGTGACGGTGTAGGCGGATAGCAGGGAGGGCCGGGGGCTACAGAGTGGGAGCAGGGGGCACAGCACGAACCAACTCTCCTCCAGCCTGCCGGAATGCCAAAACCAGCCGGCAGGGTCAGAGCTGGAGCACCTCCGAGAGGGAGAGAGAGAGAGAGAGGGAGGCTCTGCATTCTGATGAAACATGACTCCAACAATAGACCTATCAAACCTTCCTTTTAATTTAGGACAGAGAAAGGTTTTAAAAGGCTCACAGAGTGTATTGTTCAGGCAGTTTTTTAAAGTGTTGGGGGAGAGAGCGGGGGGGATGAGGGGGACACTGAGAGGACCGGAGGTGTTGGTGGAGAGAGAGGGGGGGATGAGGGGGACACTGAGAGGACCGGAGGTGTTGGTGGAGAGAGAGGGGGATGAGGGGGACACTGAGAGGACCGGAGGTGTTGGTGGAGAGAGAGGGGGATGAGGGGGACACTGAGAGGACCGGAGGTGTTGGTGGAGAGAGAGGGGGGTGAGGGGGACACTGAGAGGACCGGAGGTGTTGGTGGAGTTAGGGGGTGGGGTGAGGGGGATACTGAGAGGACCGGAGGTGTTGGTGGAGAGAGGGGGGAGGGAGGAGTATCAGAGCTCTGTTAGAAGGGTATGGTCACTCTTCCTGTGCATGTGCAGGTGCGGCTTGGCTGGACCCCTCGTTTGCATACATTTGCATGCTGTCAAACGGGCCTGGCGCTGACAGCTTCCAGAGACGCCTCGCATCCTGGAGCTCAGCCCAGTCCTGTCCTGTCGGCATAGCGACGAGAGACAGTACCGCCCCGGGCCAGCCTGTCAGAGCCCTCTCCTCAGCGCCTAGGGATAACGTCCTCCAAATGTTACCGAACTAGAGGAGAGAGAGAGGGGGGAGAGACGTAGAGAGGGAGATAGGGGCAAGAGAGAGTGGGAGAGAGAGGGGGGAGAGACGTAGAGAGGGAGATAGGGGCAAGAGAGAGTGGGAGAGAGAGGGGGGAGAGACGTAGAGAGGGAGATAGGGGCAAGAGAGAGTGGGAGAGACAGAGGAGATATAGAGAGGGAAAGGGAGGGGGAGAGAGATACAGAGGGAGAGAGAGGGGGAGAGAGAGAGTGGGAGAGAGAGGGGGGGGACGTAGAGAGGGCGATAGGGGCAAGAGAGGCAAGAGAGTGGGAGAGATAGGGGAGATATAGAGACGGAGAGGGAGGGGGAGAGAGATACAGAGGGAGAGGGAGGGGGAGAGAGATACAGAGGGAGAGAGGGAAGAGAGTTAAAGAGTGAGAGAAAGAGAGACATCTGGTTGAAAGAGAGAGGAGCAAGAGAGATGAAATTGGGACGGCAGAGAGGGAGAGAAAGAGAGGAATGAGAAAATGATGGTTGAGAGAAAGATGATCAGTTTATCTCCTACACTCTCCTCCTTTCATTCCTCCCTCTCTCACCCTCTCTCTTCTCTCTCTCTCTCTGTGGGTGTTTGTTCTCCCCTGCTGAGAGAAGCAGACGTGTGTTTACTAGTTTACTGTATCTGACCAGGGAGGCTTGTTGGACTACAAGCTTACAGTTCAGCTCTCCCAGTGTGAATCACAACAGCCGTTACACTTCACTCTGATCTATGGCTGGAGATTAGCATAGCCAGCTAATTATCCTACTGCCTACTGCTCCATGTATAATCAGAGAGAGAGAGAGAGAGAGAGACACAGAGAGAGAGACACAGAGAGAGAGAGAGAGAGACACACAGACAGAGACAGAGAGAGACAAAGAGAGACAGAGAGAGACAGAGACAGAGAGAGACACAGAGAGAGAGAGAGAGAGAGAGAGACACAGAGAGAGAGAGAGAGAGAGAGAGAGAGAGACAGAGAGAGAGAGAGACAGAGAGAGAGAGACACAGAGAGAGAGACACAGAGAGAGAGACACAGAGAGAGAGAGAGAGAGAGAGAGAGAGAGAGAGAGAGAGAGAGAGAGAGAGAGAGAGAGAGAGAGAGAGAGAGAGAGAGACAGACAGACAGACAGACAGACAGACAGAGACAGGGAGAGACAAAGAGAGACAGAGAGAGACAGAGACAGAGACAGAGACAGAGAGAGAGAGAGAGAGAGAGAGAGAGACACAGACAGAGACAGAGAGAGACAAAGAGAGACAGAGAGAGACAGAGACAGAGAGAGACAGAGAGAGACAGAGACAGAGACAGAGACAGAGAGAGAGAGAGAGACACAGAGAGAAAGAGACACAGAGAGAGAGAGAGAGACAGAGAGAGAGAGACACAGAGAGAAAGAGACACAGAGAGAGAGAGAGAGAGAGAGAGAGAGAGAGACACAGACAGAGACAGAGAGAGACAAAGAGAGACAGAGAGAGAGAGAGAGAGAGAGAGAGAGAGAGAGAGAGAGAGAGAGACACACAGACAGAGACAGAGAGAGACAAAGAGAGACAGAGAGAGACAGAGACAGAGAGAGACAGAGAGAGACACAGACAGAGAGAGACAGAGACAGAGATAGACAGATCTGAGAGACAATGCAAGAAGGGCATTCTATGCCATCAAAAGGAACATCAATTTCAACATACCAATTAGGATTTGGCTAAAAATACTTGAATCAGTCATAGAGCCCATTGCCCTTTATGGTTGTGAGGTCTGGGGTCCGCTCACCAACCAAGACTTCACAAAATGGGACAAACACCAAATTGAGACTGCATGCAGAATTCTGCAAAAATATCCTCAGAGTACAACGTAGAACACCAAATAATGCATGCAGAGCAGAATTAGGCCGATACCCACTAATTATCAAACTACAGAAAAGAGACATTCAATTCTACAACCACCTAAAAGGAAGCGATTCTCAAACCTTCCATAACAAAGCCATCACCTACAGAGAGATGAACCTGGAGAAGAGTCCCCTAAGCAAGCTGGTCCTGGGGCTCTGTTCACAAACACAAACACACCCCACAGAGCCCCAGGACAGGAGCACAATTAGACCCAACCAAATCATGAGAAAACAAAAAGATAATTACTTGACACATTGGAAAGAATTAAGAAAAAAACAGAGTAATCTAGAATGCTATTTGGCCCTAAATTGAAAGTACACAGTGGCAGAATACCTGACCACTGTGACTGACCCAAATTTAAGGAAAGCTTTGACTATGTACAGACTCAGTGAGCATAGCCTTGCGATTGAGAAAGGCCGCCGTAGGCAGACATGGCTCTCAAGAGAAGACAGGCTATGTGCACACTGACCACAAAACGAGGTGGAAACTGAGCAGCACTTCCTAACCTCCTGCCCAATGTATGACCACATTAGATAGACATATTTCCCTCAGATTTCACAGATCCACAAATAATTCGAAAACAAATCCAATTTTGATAAACTCCCATATCTACTGGGTGAAATTCCACAGTGTGCCATCACAGCAGCAAGATTTGTGACCTGTTGCCACAAGAAAAGGGCAACCAGTGAAGAACAAACACCATTGTAAATACAACCCATATTTATGCGTATTTATTTTCCCTTGTGTACTTTAACCATTTGTACATTGTTACAACACTGTATATATATATAATATGACATTTGTAATGTCTTTTTTGTTTTGAAACTTCTGTATGTGTAATGTTTACTGTTCATTTTTATTGTTTATTTCACTTTTGTACATTATCTTGTACATTATTTTGTACATTATCCCTCACTTGCTTTGGCAATGTTAACACATGTTTCCCAATAAAGCCCCTTGAATTGAAATGGAATGGAATTGACAGAGACAGAAAGGGTAGGCAACAAGTGAGGGTAGTGAGGTCTGCACAACGCATCACCGGGGGCAAACTACCTGCCCTCCAGGACACCTACACCACCCGATGTCACAGGAAGGCCATAAAGATCATCAAGGACATCAACCACCCGAACCACTGCCTGTTCACCCCGCTATCATCCAGAAGGCGAGGTCAGTACAGGTGCATCAAAGCTGGGACCGAGAGACTGAAAAACAGCTTCTATCTCAAGGCCATCAGACTGTTAAACAGCCACCACTAACATTGAGTGGCTGCTGCCAACACACTGTCATTGACACTGACCCAACTCCAGCCACTTTAATAATGGGAATTGATGGGAAATGATGTAAATATATCACTAGCCACTTTAAACAATGCTACCTTATATAATGTTACTTACCCTACATTATTCATCTCATATGCATACGTATATACTGTACTCTACATCATCGACTGCATCCTTATGTAATACATGTATCACTAGCCACTTTAACTATGCCACTTTGTTTACTTTGTCTACATACTCATCTCATATGTATATACTGTACTCGATACCATCTACTGTATGCTGCTCTGTACCATCACTCATTCATATATCCTTATGTACATATTCTTTATCCCCTTACACTGTGTATAAGACAGTAGTTTTGGAATTGTTAGTTAGATTACTTGTTGGTTATCACTGCATTGTCGGAACTAGAAGCACAAGCATTTCGCTACACTCGCATTAACATCTGCTAACCATGTGTATGTGACAAATAACATTAGATTTGATTTGATTTGACAGAAAGAGACAGAGAGAGAGAGGAGCATTACAGCTGGTGATGTCTCTGTCTCCAGTAAAACATGCCACAACCTTCTAATTCCACTGATGAGGAATAAGGAACAGGAATTAATTTTGTGGGCATTTTGTGACAGACCAGGGTTTAGTCTCAGAAATCCCAGACCAGAGCAACAGCACTCGGCCTGGGAATCATGACGGCTTATATTGGTAACTTTGAAAAGGGGAATAAAAATTTTGTTCTGCCCCTGAGCAAGGCAGTTACCCCACTGTTCCCCGGGCGCCAAAGACATGGATGTCTATTATGGCAGCGCCCCCGGACCTCTCTGATTCAGATATCAGTTGTACAACTGACTAACTATTCCCCCTTTCCCTTTCCCAATTCCTGATTGGATGATGCTAGCAAAATATGCTAATGAGTGTAAACAAATATATATATATTTTTGTAAAAACAGGCAGTCCAGCTCATAAAGTTAGAAATACAATATATACAGTGCCAGTCAAAAGTTTGGACACACCTGCTCATTCAAGGGTTTTTCTTTATTTTTACTATTTTTCAACATTGTAGAATAATAGTGAAGACATGAAAACTATGAAATAACACCTATGGAATCATGTAGTAACCAAAAAAAAGTGTTACACAAATCACAATATATTTTAGATTTTAGATTCTTCAAAGTAGCCACCCTTTGCCTTGATGACAGCATTGCACACTCTTGGCATTCTCTCAACCAGCTTCATGAGGAATGCTTTTCCAGCCGTCTTGAAGGAGTTCCAACATATGCTGAGCACCTGTTGGCTGCTTTTCCTTCACTCTGCGGTCCAACTCATCCAAAACCATCTCAATTGGGTTAAAGTCAGGTGATTGTGGAGGCCAGGTCATCTGATGCATCATTCTCCTTGGTCAAATATCCCTTACACAGCCTGGAGGTGTGTTTTGGGTCATTGTCCTGTTGAAAAACAAATGATAGTCCTACTAAGCGTGAACCAGATGGGATGGCGTATCGCTGCAGAATGCTGTGGTAGCCATGCTGGTTAAGTGTGCCTTGAATTCTAAATAAATCACAGACAGTGTCACCAGCAAAGCACCCCCACACCATCACACAGAGATCATCCGCTCACCATCACACCTCCTCCTCCGTGCTTCACGGTGAGAACCACACATGCAGAGATAATCCGTTCACCTACTCTGCGTCTCACAAAGAGAAAGGCGGGTTGGAAACAAAAATCTCAAATTTGGACTCCAGACCAAAGGACAGATTTCCACCGGTCTAATGTCCACTGCTTGAAGTTTCTTGGCCCAAGCAAGTCTCCTCTTCTTATTGGTGTCCTTTAGTAGTGTTTTTTTCCCCAACAATTCAACCATGAAGGCCTGATTCACGTAGTCTCCTCTGAACAGTTGATGTTGAGATGTGTCTGTTACTTGAACTCGGTGAATATCACGCCCTGACCTGAGATATGTCTGTTTTCTTTATATTTTGGTCAGGTCAGGGTGTGACTAGGGTGGGTACGCTAGTTTTTATTGTCTAGGTTTTTTTGTATGTCTAGGTGATTTGTATGTCTATGGTGGCTTGATATGGTTCCCAATCAGAGGCAGCTGTTTATCATTGTCTCTGATTGGGGATCATTTTTAGGTAGCCATTTCTCTTTGGTGTTTGTGAGATCTTGTCTATGTGTAGTTGTCTGTCAGCACTCGTTTGTATAGCGTCACGGTTCGTTTTGTTATTTTGGTTAGTTTGTTCAGTGTTCATACTTTAAATTAATAAAAATGTACGCATACCATACCACAGTGAAGCATTTATTTGGGCTGCAATCTGGGGTGCAGTTAACTCTAACAAACTTATCCTTTGCAGCAGAGGTAACTCTGGGTCTTCCTTTCTAGTGGTGGTCCTCATGAGAGACAGTTTCATCATAGTGCTGGATGGTTTTTGCGACTGCACTTGAAAAAACGTTCAATGTTCTTGTAATGTTCAGGATTGACTGACCTTCGTGTCTTAAAGTAATGATGGACTGTTGTTTCTCTTAGCTTATTTGAGCTTTTCTTGCCATAATACGGACTTGGTCTTTTACCAAATGGGGCTATCTTCTGTACACACCCCGACCTTGTCACAACACAACTGATTGGCTCAAACGCATTAAGAATGAAAGAAATTCCCAAGGCACACTTGTTAATTGAAATACAT
Organism: Oncorhynchus keta; assembly: GCF_023373465.1. NCBI lineage: Eukaryota > Metazoa > Chordata > Actinopteri > Salmoniformes > Salmonidae > Oncorhynchus > Oncorhynchus keta. The sequence goes on from NC_068427.1 coordinate 48,100,161, forward strand.
TCCAGGTAACTACCTCATGAAGCTGGTTGAGAGAATGCCAAGAGTGTGCAAAGCTGTCATCAAGGCAAAGGTTGGCTACTTTGAAGAATCTCAAGTATAAAATATGGTTACAACAAAATTCTGTATGTGTTATTTCATAGTTTTGATGTCTTCACTATTATTCTACAATGTAGAAAAACGTTTTTTTTTTTAGATAAAGAAAAACCCTTGAATGAGTAGGTGTGTCCAAACTTTAGACCAGTACTGGATATAGGTAGGAGGTACAGAATGTCATTTTTGGTGAGTTTGGACACCTACAAGCAAATGTGAATGAGAGACATTGTGCAAATTAACAGTACTGGCTCTGCAGCAGCATGTGTGGAGTCTGGAGACTAGTGCAACGGGTGTGTCAGCTCGGAGAAGATGGGAAAGGAAATCAACAGATAGCAGCTGTACAGATAACTCATCTCAGTAGTAATGTATCCTGTCGTCAGTAGAACTCATCCAAAGGGCTTTGACTTCTCAAACATGGCAGAAAACTCACACAATATGATTTTAACTAGTAAGTTAAACTTAACGCGTCACGTTAATGCAGAATTGTATGTTTTTCACACAGGAAAGAAAGATACAAAGCATAAGAAATGTCTTTCTCTTTGTTCTGTAAACACAGATCTAAAATGCTTAGTCATTTCGGCATCAGACTAATTTTGTGCACGAAAGGGCATTCATGTTTCTATCAACAGAGACAGCACTCTGACTGATGTGGAGCTACTGTTCTCCATCATTCTATCAGCAGAGACAGCACTCTGATGTGGAGCTACTGTTCTCCATCATTTTATCAGCAGACAGCACTCTGATGTGGAGCTACTGTTCTCCATCATTCTATCACCAGACAACACTGATGTGGAGCTACTGTTCTCCATCATTCTATCAGCAGACAGCACTCTGATGTGGAGCTACTGTTCTCCATCATTCTATCAGCAGACAGCACTCTGATGTGGAGCTACTGTTGTCCATCATTCTATCAGCAGACAGCACTCTGATGTGGAGCTACTGTTCTCCATCATTCTATCAGCAGACAGCACTCTGATGTGGAGCTACTGTTGTCCATCATTCTATCAGCAGACAGCACTCTGATGTGGAGCTACTGTTCTCCATCATTCTATCAGCAGACAGCACTCTGATGTGGAGCTACTGTTCTCCATCATTCTATCAGCAGACAGCACTCTGATGTGGAGCTACTGTTCTCCATCATTCTGTCAGCAGACAACACTCTGATGTGGAGCTACTGTTCTCCATCATTATTTCAGCAGACAGCACTCTGTAAAAATACTGTTTCCATCATTCTATTAGCAGAAAGCACTCTGATCTGCAAAAAATACCTTGCTTTTTCATTGTAAGCTAATTTAGCAGCTACTTGATGTGGCTGCCAGCAAAAAGTGTTGCACATCCATTTTCAGGCTGAATCTGATGTGAGCTACTGTTTTTGTATATCAGAAGAGAAAACTATGTGGATCCCTGTTCACCATCATTAAATCTCAAAACAATGTCGACTTTCAATATAATCAGCACCTTTGACAGCACTCACCTGATTGTGGAGCAGCTGTGCTCCATTTAAAGATAATCAGACAGGCTCAGCACTCTGATGTGGAGCTACTGTTCTCCATCATTCTATCAGCAGACAACACTCTGATGTGGGCTACTGTTCTCCATCATTCTATCAGCAGACAGCACTCTGATGTGGAGCTACTGTTCTCCATCATTCTATCCCAGACAGCACTCTGATGTGGAGCTACTGTTCTCCATCATTCTAGCAGCAGACAGCACTCTGATGTGACAGCAGTTCTCCATCATTCTACCCAGCAGACAGCACTCTGATGTGGAGCTACAGTTCTCCATCATTCTACCCAGCAGAGACAGCTCTCTGATGTGGAGCTACTGTTCTCCATCATTTATCAGCAGAGACAGCACTCTGATGTGGAGCTAGTTCTCCATCATTCTATAGACAGTTCTACCCAGTTAGCTAGACAGCTCTCCATCATTCTATCAGCAGACAGTGATAGACAGCTACTACCATCATTCTATCAGCAGACAGCACTCTGAACCCAGCTACTGTTCTCCATCAGTTATCAGCAGACAGACTGACCCAGCCCAGTTGTCCATCATTCTATCAGCAGACAGCACTCTGATGTGGAGCTACTGTTCTCCATCATTATATCAGCAGACAGCACTCTGATGTGGAGCTACTGTTCTCCATCATTCTGTCAGCAGACAACACTCTGATGTGGAGCTACCGTAGCCAGCTTACTTTTCTCTGGTAAAATGCTTAAAAAATACTTTAGGAAAACATTAGGAAATGTAGCTCGCTCTGCAAAAAATACCTTGCTTTTTCATTGTAAGCTAATTTAGCCTACTTGTGTGGCTGCCAGCCAAAAAGTGTTGCACATCCATTTTTAGGCTGAATGTGTTGCGCTAATGTTTTTGTCTGTGAAGGAAAACTATAGTTGCCCATCCCTGATCACTCGATTGAAACCTCAAAACAATGTCGACTTTCAATATAAAAAGCGACCTTTGTCACGACACTCACCTGATTCCGCTTTCTACAGCTGTGCTATTTAAAGATAATCACGTGACAGGCTCAGCACTGATGTGGAGCTACTGTTACCCAGCCCAACGCTACCCAGCCCAATGCTACTCAGCCCAACCTAGCTCTACCCAGTTATAGACAGCTCTACCCAGTTATAGACAGCTCTACCCAACCCAGCTCTACCCAGTTATAGACAGCTCTACCCAGCTCAGCCCAGTTCTACCCAGCGCAGCTCTACCCAGCCCAACGCTACCCAGCCCAACGCTACCCAGCCCAATGCTACCCAGCCCAACCTAGCTCTACCCAGTTATAGACAGTTCTACCCAGTTATAGACAGCTCTACTCAGCCCAGCTCTACCCAGTTATAGACAGCTCTACCCAGTTATAGACAGCTCTACCCAACCCAGCTCTACCCAGTTATAGACAGCTCTACCCAGCTCAGACAGCTCTACCCAGTTATAGACAGCTCTACCCAGTTATAGACAGCTCTACCCAGTTATAGACAGCTCTACCCAGTTATAGACAGCTCTACCCAGTTATAGACAGCTCTACCCAGCCCAGTTATAGACAGCTCTACCCAGCTATAGACAGCTCTACCCAGCCCAGCTCTACCCAGTTATAGACAGCTCTACCCAGCCCAGCCCTACCCAGTTATAGACAGCTCTACCCAGTTATAGACAGCTCTACCCAGTTATAGACAGCTCTACCCAGCTCAGCCCAGCTCTACCCAGTTATAGACAGCTCTACCCAGCTCAGCCCAGCTCTACCCAGCCCAGCCCAGCTCTACCCAGTTATAGACAGCTCTACCCAGTTAGACAGCTCTACCCAGTTATAGATAGCTCTACCCAGCTATCGACAGCTCTACCCAGTTATAGACAGCTCTACCCAGTTATAGACAGCGGGGGGGGCTGACATCGTTCCACGAGATGGATCCCAGACTGAACTAAGAATAGAGAGCTTTTACCGAGCCACAGCCCAGGGGCATGTACAGCTGACAGATTTATAGATACCACAGCTCTACCCAGCCGACACAACAATTGGAACTCTTTGTCCTGGGACAATGGCAGGACTGTTCCGCCAGCCCGGCCCTACAGTGTCCAGGCCATCTGTCTGTATAACTCCCAGTAAAAACATTGTGAAACACCGCCAACACCACTGCTCCACGGATAGGCTTATTACCCAGCATAGCAACCCAGACAGCTCTACCACACACACACACACTACACACACACACTCCACGCAGTCCCATCTTGCAGTCATTGTTGTCCTTTTCTCACGCACGCACGCACGCACGCACGTTCCGCACATGGATCCATTGACTGAACTAAGAAAGAGAGAGGGTTTTTACCCGCAACACAGAGCGCCAGGGGCATGTAAGAGTGACAGATTTATAGATACTACAGTCTAATGAGCCGACACAACAATTGGAACTCTTTGTCCTGGGACAATGGCAGGACTGTTCCGCCACGGCCCTACAATGCACCAGGCCATCTGTCTGTATAACTCCACAGTAAAAACATTGTGAAACACCGCCAACACCACTGCTCCACGGATAGGCTCACACACACACACACACACACACACACACACACACACAAACACACAGAGAAACACACACACACACGCAGAAACACACACACACACAACACACACACACACAGATACACACACACACAGAGATACACACACACACAGAAACACACACACACACACACACACAC
>NC_068427.1:48111947-48139447 GCF_023373465.1 Oncorhynchus keta
AGGCTATATAACAATGATCTTGTGCACATAAGTAGCATACATACAAACCATAGACAATCTATAACCATAACCATAGACAATCTATAACCATAACCATAGATATTCTATAACTATAACCATAGATATTCTATAACTATAACCATAGATATTCTATAACTATAACCATAGATATTCTATAACTATAACCATAGATATTCTATAACTATAACCATAGATATTCTATAACTATAACCATAGATATTCTATAACTATAACCATAGATATTCTATAACTATAACCATAGATATTCTATAACTATAACCATAGATATTCTATAACTATAACCATAGATATTCTATAACTATAACCATAGATATTCTATAACTATAACCATAGCCAATCAGTAACCATAGCCAATCAGTAACTAAAACCATAGCCAATCAGTAACTAAAACCATAGATATTCTGTAACTATAACCATAGCCAATCTGTAACCATAGCCAATCAGTAACTATAACCATAGACATTATATAACTATAACTATAGCCAATCAGAAACTATAACCATAGCCAATCTATAACTAAAACCATAGCCAATCAGTAACTAAAACCATAGACAATATATAACTCTAACCATAGCCATTCCATAACGATAACCAATCTATAACTATAATTATAGCCAATCTATAACTACACTATAGGACCAAAAGTATGTGGACATGTGCTCATCAAACATCTCATTCCAAAATCATGGACATTAATATAGAGTTGGTCCCCCCTTTGCTGCTATAACAGCCTCCTGGGAAGGCTTTCCACTAGATGTTGGAACATTGCTACTATAACAGCCTCCACTCTTCTGGGAAGGCTTTCCACTAGATGTTGGAACATTGCTGCTATAACAGCCTCCACTCTTCTGGGAAGGATTTCCACTAGATGTTGGAACATTGCTGCTATAACAACCTCCACTCTTCTGGGAAGGCTTTCCACTAGATGTTGGAACATTACTGCTATAACAGCCTCCACTCTTCTGGGAAGGCTTTCCACTAGATGTTGGAACATTGCTGCTATAACAGCCTCCACTCCTCTGGGAAGGCTTTCCACTAGATGTGGGGACAATGCTGCTATAACAGCCTCCACTCTTCTGGGAAGGCTTTCCACTAGATGTTGGAACGTTGCTGCTATAACAGCCTCCACTCTTCTGGGAAGGCTTTCCACTAGATGTTGGAACATTGCTGCTAGAACAGCCTCCACTCTTCTGGGAAGGCTTTCCACTAGATGTTGGAACGTTGCTGCTATAACAGCCTCCACTCTTCTGGGAAGGCTTTCCACTAGATGTTGGAACATTGCTGCTATAACAGCCTCCACTCTTCTGGGAAGGCTTTCCACTAGATGTTGGAACGTTGCTGCTATAACAGCCTCCACTCGTCTGGGAAGGATTTCCACTAGATGTTGGAACATTGCTGCGAGGACTTGCTTCCATTCAGCCACAAGAGCATTAGTGAGGTCGGGCACTGATGTTGGGCGATTATGCCTGGCTCACAGTCGGCGTTGCATTTCATCCCAAAGGTTTTCGATGGAGTTGAGGTCAGGGCTCTGTGTAGGCCAGTCAAGTTCTACCACTCCGATCTAGACAAACCATTTCTTTATGGACCTCGCTTTGTGCACTGGGGCACTGTCATGCTGAAACAGGAAAGGACCTTCCCCAAACTTTTGCCACAAAGTTGGAAGCATATAATCGTCTAGAAGAGTTAAGATTTCCCTTCACTGGAACTAAGGGGCCTAGCTTGAACCATGAAAAACAGCCCCAGACCATTATTCCTCCTCCACCAATCTTTACAGTTAGCACTATGCATTGGGGCAGGTAGTGTTCTCCTGGTATCAGCCAAACCAAGATTTGTCTATCGTACTGCCAGATGGTGAAGCGTGATTCATCACTCCAGAGAACACGGTTCCACTGCTCCAGAGTCCAATGGCGGCGAGCTTTACGCCACTCCAGCCGACGCTTGGCATTGCGCATGTTGATCTTAGGCTCGAGTGCGGCTGCTTGGCCTCAGAAAACCCATTTCATGAAGCTCCCGATGAACAGTTCTTGTTGCTGACGTTGCTTCCAGAGGCAGTTTTGGAACTCGGTAGAGAGCGTTGCAACCGAGGACAGACGATTATTCCACGTTACGTGCGTCAGCACTGAGCGGTCCCGTCCTGTGAGCTTGTGTGGCCTACCACTCCGTGGATGAGCCGGTTTTGTTCCTAGACTTTGCAATTTCACAAGAACAGCACTTTCTCAAATGTATTTATTAAGTCCTTTATACATCAGCGGATGTCACAAAGTGTTTTAAAGAGACCCAGCCTAAAACCCCCAAACAGCAAGCAATGCAGATATAGAAGCACGGTGGCTAGGAAGAACTCCTTAGAACTATAAACCTAGCCAATTTATAACTATAACAATAGCCAACCTGTGCCCACAGCCAATCTATTTAGCAATTAGCTGCTCTGCCACAGTGGGAGCCGAGGGAGAGAGGGAGTGGCTGTGAGGTAGGATAAAACAGCAGGGTGAGACCTGGAGACAGTACAGGATAGAGACGACTACCTTCCCCAAGGAGGCCAGTGTGGGTAGCCCCCCACAGTCCCCCGTGTAACGGGGGCTCGGAGAATAAATGTTGGCTAGTGTATTCCGTCAGTGAAGTCTAATGCCTCTGATTACCCGCTCTGATTATCTGAAGCCAGAGAAAGCGTTAATTTACTAGAAGAGAATCGTAGACTGACTCACACTGACATTTATGACCAATTAGGACCTGGGTGAGGAGTGTGTGTGATGTGCTGGTTGACTCGTAACACGCAGTCCCAGTGGTTATATCCACGGGTGGGTTGGTTGAGAGTCGGGTGGTTGGCGGGCGGGCGGGTTGAAAAGAGAGAAAAAGTTGTTTTTTTTTATCTAAAAATGTGTAATTGTTATATAATGTATAATTATTGTGTAATTCATATCTATTGTCTACAATGACGTTTTTCTTTCATTATTCTTATTTATCTGGTGTTAGTGCCTCAGCTGTAGGGTCTAACTGGGGACTAACTGGGGTATAACTATATAGGGTCTAACTGGGGACTAACTGGGGTCTAACTATATAGGGTCTAACTGGGGTATAACTATATAGGGTCTAACTGGGGTCTAACTGGGGTATAACTCTATAGGGTCTAACTGGGGTCGAACTGGGGTCTAACTGGGGTCTAACTATACAGGGTCTAACTATATAGGGTCTAACTGGGGTCTAACTGGGGTATAACTATATAGGGTCTAACTGGGGTCGAACTATATAGGGTCTAACTATACAGGGTCTAACAGGGGTCTAACTATATAGGGTCTAACTATACAGGGTCTAACTATACAGGGTCTAACTGGGGACTAACTGGGGTCTAACTATACAGGGTCTAACTATACAGGGTCTAACTATACAGGGTCTAACTATATAGGGTCTAACTATACAGGGTCTAACTGGGGACTAACTGGGGTATAACTATACAGGGTCTAACTACACAGGGTCTAACTATATAGGGTCTAACTGGGGTCTAACTATATAGGGTCTAACTGGGGTCTAACTATACAGGGTCTAACTGGGGTCTAACTATATAGGGTCTAACTGGGGACTAACTGGGGTATAACTATATAGGGTCTAACTGGGGTCTAACTATATAGGGTCTAACTGGGGTCTAACTATATAGGGTCTAACTGGGGTCTAACTATATAGGGTCTAACTATATGGGGTCTAACTGGGGTCTAACTATATAGGGTCTAACTGGGGTCTAACTATATAGGGTCTAACTGGGGTCTAACTATACAGGGTCTAACTGGGGTCTAACTATATAGGGTCTAACTGGGGACTAACTGGGGTATAACTATATAGGGTCTAACTGGGGACTAACTGGGGTATAACTATATAGGGTCTAACTGGGGACTAAACTGGGGTATAACTATATAGGGTCTAACTGGGGACTAAACTGGGGTATAACTATATAGGGTCTAACTGGGGTCTAACTATATAGGGTCTAACTGGGGTCTAACTATACAGGGTCTAACTGGGGTCTAACTATATAGGGTCTAACTGGGGACTAACTGGGGTATGACTATATAGGGTCTAACTGGGGACTAACTGGGGTCTAACTATATAGGGTCTAACTGGGGTCTAACTGGGGTCTAACTATATAGGGTCTAACTGGGGTCTAACTATATAGGGTCTAACTGGGGTCTAACTATATAGGGTCTAACTATATACGGTCTAACTGGGGTCTAACTATATAGGGTCTAACTGGGGTCTAACTATATAGGGTCTAACTGGGGTCTAACTGGGGTCTAACTATATAGGGTCTAACTGGGGTCTAACTATATAGGGTCTAACTGGGGTCTAACTATATAGGGTCTAACTATATACGGTCTAACTGGGGTCTAACTATATAGGGTCTAACTGGGGTCTAACTATATAGGGTCTAACTGGGGTCTAACTATACAGGGTCTAACTGGGGTCTAACTATATAGGGTCTAACTATATACGGTCTAACTGGGGTCTAACTATATAGGGTCTAACTGGGGTCTAACTATATAGGGTCTAACTGGGGTCTAACTATACAGGGTCTAACTGGGGTCTAACTATATAGGGTCTAACTGGGGACTAACTGGGGTATAACTATATAGGGTCTAACTGGGGACTAACTGGGGTATAACTATATAGGGTCTTAACTGGGGTCTAACTATATAGGGTCTAACTGGGGACTAAACTGGGGTATAACTATATAGGGTCTAACTGGGGACTAAACTGGGGTATAACTATATAGGGTCTAACTGGGGTATAACTATATAGGGTCTAACTGGGGACTAACTGGGGTATAACTATATAGGGTCTAACTGGGGTCTAACTATATAGGGTCTAACTGGGGACTAACTGGGGTATAACTATATAGGGTCTAACTGGGGACTAACTGGGGTATAAATATATAGGGTCTAACTGGGGACTATCTGGGGTCTAACTATATAGGGTCTAACTGGGGTCTAACTATACAGGGTCTAACTGGGGACTATCTGGGGTATAACTATATAGGGTCTAACTGGGGTCTAACTATATAGGGTCTAACTGGGGACTAACTGGGGTATAACTATATAGGGTCTAACTGGGGTATAACTATATAGGGTCTAACTGGGGACTAACTGGGGTATAACTATATAGGGTCTAACTGGGGTCTAACTATATAGGGTCTAACTGGGGACTAACTGGGGTATAACTATATAGGGTCTAACTGGGGACTAACTGGGGTATAACTATATAGGGTCTAACTGGGGTCTAACTATACAGGGTCTAACTGGGGACTAACTGGGGTATAACTATATAGGGTCTAACTGGGGTCTAACTATATAGGGTCTAACTGGGGACTAACTGGGGTATAACTATATAGGGTCTAACTGGGGACTAACTGGGGTATAACTATATAGGGTCTAACTGGGGACTATCTGGGGTCTAACTATATAGGGTCTAACTGGGGTCTAACTATACAGGGTCTAACTGGGGACTATCTGGGGTATAACTATATAGAGTCTAACTGGGGACTAACTGGGGTATAACTATATAGGGTCTAACTGGGGACTAACTGGGGTATAACTATATAGGGTCTAACTGGGGACTATCTGGGGTCTAACTATATAGGGTCTAACTGGGGTCTAACTGGGGTCTAACTATACAGGGTCTAACTGGGGTCTAACTATATAGGGTCTAACTATACCGGGTCTAACAGGGGTCTAACTATACAGGGTCTAACTATATAGGGTCTAACTGGGGTCTAACTATACAGGGTCTAACTATATAGGGTCTAACTGGGGTCTAACTATATAGGGTCTAACTGGGGACTAACTGGGGTATAACTATATAGGGTCTAACTGGGGTCTAACGATACAGGGTCTAACTGGGGACTAACTGGGGTATAACTATATAGGGTCTAACTGGGGTCTAACTATATAGGGTCTAACTGGGGTCTAACAATATAGGGTCTATCTGGAGTCTAACTGGGGTCTAACTATATAGGGTCTAACTGGGGTCTAACTATATAGGGTCTAACTATATACGGTCTAACTGGGGTCTAACTATATAGGGTCTAACTATATAGGGTCTAACTGGGGTCTAACTATATAGGGTCTAACTGGGGACTAACTGGGGTATAACTATATAGGGTCTAACTGGGGACTATATGGGGTCTAACTAAATAGGGTCTTAACTGGGGTCTAACTATACAGGGTCTAACTATATAGGGTCTAACTGGGGTCTAACTATATAGGGTCTAACTGGGGTCTAACTATATAGGGTCTAACTGGGGTCTAACTATATAGGGTCTAACTATACAGGGTCTAACTATATAGGGTCTAACTGGGGTCTAACTATACAGGGTCTAACTATATAGGGTCTAACTATACAGGGTCTAACTGGGGTCTAACTATATAGGGTCTAACTGGGGTCTAACTATACAGGGTCTAACTGGGGTCTAACTATATAGGGTATAACTGGGGTCTAACTGGGGACTATCTGGGGTCTAACTATATAGGGTCTTAACTGGGGTCTAACTATACAGGGTATAACTATATAGGGTCTAACTGGGGTCTAACTATATAGGGTCTAACTGGGGTCTAACTATACAGGGTCTAACTATACAGGGTCTAACTATACAGGGTCTAACTATATAGGGTCTAACTGGGGTCTAACTATATAGGGTCTAACTGGGGTCTAACTATACAGGGTCTAACTATATAGGGTCTAACTGGGGTCTAACTATATAGGGTCTAACTGGGGTCTAACTATATAGGGTCTAACTGGGGTCTAACTATACAGGGTCTAACTATATAGGGTCTAACTGGGGTCTAACTACAGGGTCTAACTATATAGGGTCTAAGGGTCTAACTATACAGGGTCTAACTATATAGGGTCTAACTGGGGTCTAACTATATAGGGTCTAACTGGGGTCTAACTATACAGGGTCTAACTGGGGTCTAACTATATAGGGTCTAACTGGGGACTAACTGGGGTATAACTATATAGGGTCTAACTGGGGACTAACTGGGGTATAACTATATAGGGTCTTAACTGGGGTCTAACTATATAGGGTCTAACTGGGGACTAAACTGGGGTATAACTATATAGGGTCTAACTGGGGACTAAACTGGGGTATAACTATATAGGGTCTAACTGGGGACTAACTGGGGTAAAACTATATAGGGTCTAACTGGGGTCTAACTATATAGGGTCTAACTGGGGACTAACTGGGGTATAACTATATAGGGTCTAACTGGGGACTAACTGGGGTATAACTATATAGGGTCTAACTGGGGACTAACTGGGGTATAACTATATAGGGTCTAACTGGGGTCTAACTATATAGGGTCTAACTGGGGACTAACTGGGGTATAACTATATAGGGTCTAACTGGGGACTAACTGGGGTATAACTATATAGGGTCTAACTGGGGTCTAACTATATAGGGTCTAACTGGGGTCTAACTATATAGGGTCTAACTATACAGGGTCTAACAGGGGTCTAACTATACAGGGTCTAACTATATAGGGTCTAACTGGGGTCTAACTATACAGGGTCTAACTATACAGGGTCTAACTATACAGGGTCTAACTATACAGGGTCTAACTATATAGGGTCTAACTGGGGTCTAACTATACAGGGTCTAACTATATAGGGTCTAACTGGGGTCTAACTATATAGGGTCTAACTGGGGACTAACTGGGGTATAACTATATAGGGTCTAACTGGGGACTAACTGGGGTATAACTATATAGGGTCTAACTGGGGACTAACTGGGGTATAACTATATAGGGTCTAACTGGGGACTATATGGGGTCTAACTATATAGGGTCTAACCTGGGTCTAACTATATAGGGTCTAACTGGGGACTAACTGGGGTATAACTATATAGGGTCTAACTGGGGACTAACTGGGGTATAACTATATAGGGTCTTAACTGGGGTCTAACTATATAGGGTCTAACTGGGGACTAAACTGGGGTATAACTATATAGGGTCTAACTGGGGACTAAACTGGGGTATAACTATATAGGGTCTAACTGGGGTCTAACTATATAGGGTCTAACTGGGGTCTAACTATACAGGGTCTAACTGGGGTCTAACTATATAGGGTCTAACTGGGGACTAACTGGGGTATAACTATATAGGGTCTAACTGGGGACTAACTGGGGTATAACTATATAGGGTCTAACTGGGGACTAACTAGGGTCTGGGGTCTAACTATATAGGGTCTAACTGGGGTCTAACTAGGGTCTAACTATATAGGGTCTAACTGGGGTCTAACTATATAGGGTCTAACTGGGGTCTAACTATATAGGGTCTAACTGGGGTCTAACTATATAGGGTCTAACTGGGGTCTAACTGGGGTCTAACTATATAGGGTCTAACTGGGGTCTAACTATATAGGGTCTAACTGGGGTCTAACAATACAGGGTCTAACTGGGGTCTAACTATATAGGGTCTAACTGGGGACTAACTGGGGTATAACTATATAGGGTCTAACTGGGGACTAACTGGGGTATAACTATATAGGGTCTTAACTGGGGTCTAACTATATAGGGTCTAACTGGGGACTAAACTGGGGTATAACTATATAGGGTCTAACTGGGGACTAACTGGGGTATAACTATATAGGGTCTAACTGGGGTCTAACTATATAGGGTCTAACTGGGGACTAACTGGGGTATAACTATATAGGGTCTAACTGGGGTCTAACTATATAGGGTCTAACTGGGGACTAACTGGGGTATAACTATATAGGGTCTAACTGGGGACTAACTGGGGTATAACTATATAGGGTCTAACTGGGGACTATCTGGGGTCTAACTATATAGGGTCTAACTGGGGTCTAACTATACAGGGTCTAACTGGGGACTATCTGGGGTCTAACTATATAGGGTCTAACTGGGGTCTAACTATATAGGGTCTAACTGGGGTCTAACTGGGGTCTAACTATATAGGGTCTAACTATATAGGGTCTAACTATATAGGGTCTAACTGGGGTCTAACTATATAGGGTCTAACTGGGGTCTATAACTATACAGGGTCTAACTATATAGGGTCTAACTGGGGTCTAACTATATAGGGTCTAACTGGGGTCTAACTGGGGTATAGGGTCTAACTGGGGTCTAACTATACAGGGTCTAACTATATAGGGTCTAACTGGGGTCTAACTGGGGACTACAGGGTCTAACTATATAGGGTCTAACTACAGGGTCTAACTAGGGTCTAACTGGGGTCTAACTATATAGGGTCTAACTGGGGACTAACTACAGGGTATAACTATACAGGGTCTAACTGGGGTCTAACTATATAGGGTCTAACTGGGGTCTAACTGGGGTATAACTATATAGGGTCTAACTGGGGACTAACTGGGGTATAACTATATAGGGTCTAACTGGGGTCTAACTATACAGGGTCTAACTGGGGACTAACTGGGGTATAACTATATAGGGTCTAACTGGGGACTAACTGGGGTATAACTATATAGGGTCTAACTGGGGACTAACTGGGGTATAACTATATAGGGTCTAACTGGGGTCTAACTATACAGGGTCTAACTGGGGACTAACTGGGGTCTAACTATATAGGGTCTAACTGGGGACTAACTGGGGTATAACTATATAGGGTCTAACTGGGGACTAACTGGGGTATAACTATATAGGGTCTAACTGGGGACTAACTATACAGGGTCTAACTGGGGTCTAACTGGGGTATAACTATATAGGGTCTAACTGGGGACTAACTGGGGTATAACTATAGGGTCTAACTGGGGTCTAACTATATAGGGTCTAACTGGGGACTATACAGGGTCTAACTATATAGGGTCTAACTGGGGTCTAAACTGGGGTCTAACTATATAGGGTCTAACTGGGGTCTAACTATAACTATATAGGGTCTAACTATACAGGGTCTAACTATATAGGGTCTAACTGGGGTCTAACTATAGGGTCTAACTGGGGTCTAACTACAGGGTCTAACTATATAGGGTCTAACTGGGGTCTAACTATATAGGGTCTAACTGGGGACTAACTGGGGTCTAACTATATAGGGTCTAACTGGGGACTAACTGGGGTATAACTATATAGGGTCTAACTGGGGTCTAACTATAGGGTCTAACTGGGGTCTAACTGGGGTCTAACTATAGGGTCTAACTGGGGTCTAACTATATAGGGTCTAACTGGGGACTAACTGGGGTCTAACTATATAGGGTCTAACTGGGGACTAACTGGGGTATAACTATATAGGGTCTAACTGGGGACTAACTGGGGTCTAACTATATAGGGTCTAACTGGGGTCTAACTATATAGGGTCTAACTGGGGACTAACTATACAGGGTCTAACTATATAGGGTCTAACTCTAACTGGGGTATAACTATATAGGGTCTAACTGGGGTCTAACTATATAGGGTCTAACTGGGGGTCTAACTATATAGGGTCTAACTGGGGTCTAACTAGGGTCTAACTGGGGACTAACTGGGGTAACTAAGGGTCTAACTGGGGTCTAACTGGGGTCTAACTATATAGGGTCTAACTGGGGTCTAACTGGGGTCTAACTATATAGGGTCTAACTGGGGTCTAACTAGGGGTCTAACTATATAGGGTCTAACTGGGGTCTAACTGGGGTATAACTATATAGGGTCTAACTGGGGTCTAACTATATAGGGTCTAACTAGGGGGGTCTAACTGGGGTCTAACTATATACTGGGGTCTAACTGGGGTCTAACTATATAGGGTCTAACTGGGGTCTAACTATATAGGGTCTAACTGGGGTCTAACTATACAGGGTCTAACTGGGGTCTAACTATATAGGGTCTAACTGGGGACTAACTGGGGTATAACTATATAGGGTCTAACTGGGGACTAACTGGGGTCTAACTATATAGGGTCTAACTGGGGTCTAACTATATAGGGTCTAACTGGGGACTAACTGGGGTAACTATATAGGGTCTAACTGGGGTCTAACTAGGGGGTCTAACTATATAGGGTCTAACTGGGGTATAACTATATAGGGTCTAACTGGGGACTATAGGGTCTAACTATATAGGGTCTAACTGGGGTCTAACTATAGGGTCTAACTGGGGTCTAACTGGGGTATAACTATATAGGGTCTAACTGGGGACTAACTGGGGTATAACTATATAGGGTCTAACTGGGGACTAACTGGGGTATAACTATATAGGGTCTAACTGGGGTCTAACTATATAGGGTCTAACTGGGGTCTAACTAGGGTCTAACTATATAGGGTCTAACTGGGGTCTAACTATATAGGGTCTAACTGGGGTATAACTATATAGGGTCTAACTGGGGACTAACTGGGGTATAACTATATAGGGTCTAACTGGGGTCTAACTATATAGGGTCTAACTGGGGACTAACTGGGGTATAACTATAGGGTCTAACTGGGGACTAACTGGGGTATAACTATATAGGGTCTAACTGGGGTCTAACTATACAGGGTCTAACTGGGGACTAACTGGGGTATAACTATATAGGGTCTAACTGGGGTCTAACTATATAGGGTCTAACTGGGGACTAACTAACTATAGGGTCTAACTGGGGACTAACTGGGGTATAACTATATAGGGTCTAACTGGGGACTAACTAGGGTCTAACTATATAGGGTCTAACTGGGGTCTAACTATAAGGGTCTAACTGGGGACTAACTGGGGTATAACTATATAGGGTCTAACTGGGGACTAACTGGGGTATAACTATATAGGGTCTAACTGGGGACTAACTGGGGTATAACTATATAGGGTCTAACTGGGGACTAACTGGGGTCTAACTATATAGGGTCTAACTGGGGTCTAACTAGGGTCTAACTATACAGGGTCTCTAACTATATAGGGTCTAACTACAGGGTCTAACAGGGTCTAACTATACAGGGTCTAACTATATAGGGTCTAACTGGGGTCTAACTATGGGGTCTAACTATATAGGGTCTAACAGGGTCTAACTATACAGGGTCTAACTATACAGGGTCTAACTATATAGGGTCTAACTGGGGTCTAACTATATAGGGTCTAACTGGGGTCTAACTATATAGGGTCTAACTGGGGTCTAACTATATAGGGTCTAACTAGGGTCTAACTATACAGGGTCTAACTGGGGTCTAACTATATAGGGTCTAACTGGGGACTAACTGGGTCTAACTATATAGGGTCTAACTGGGGTCTAACTATACAGGGTCTAACTGGGGTCTAACTGGGGTATAACTATATAGGGTCTAACTGGGGTCTAACTATATAGGGTCTAACTGGGGTCTAACTATATAGGGTCTAACTGGGGTCTAACAGGGTCTAACTATATAGGGTCTAACTGGGGTCTAACTATATAGGGTCTAACTAATATACAGGGTCTAACTGGGGTCTAACTATATAGGGTCTAACTGGGGTCTAACTATATAGGGTCTAACTAGGGTCTAACTATACAGGGTCTAACTGGGGTCTAACTATATAGGGTCTAACTGGGGACTAACTGGGGTATAACTATATAGGGTCTAACTGGGGACTAACTGGGGTATAACTATATAGGGTCTAACTGGGGTCTAACTATATAGGGTCTAACTGGGGACTAAACTGGGGTATAACTATATAGGGTCTAACTGGGGACTAAACTGGGGTATAACTATATAGGGTCTAACTGGGGACTAACTAACTATATAGGGTCTAACTGGGGTCTAACTATATAGGGTCTAACTGGGGACTAACTGGGGTCTAACTATATAGGGTCTAACTGGGGACTAACTGGGGTATAACTATATAGGGTCTAACTGGGGACTAACTGGGGTCTAACTATATAGGGTCTAACTGGGGTCTAACTATATAGGGTCTAACTGGGGACTAACTGGGGTCTAACTATATAGGGTCTAAACTGGGGTCTAACTATAGGGTCTAACTGGGGTCTAACTATATAGGGTCTAACTGGGGTCTAACTATATAGGGTCTAACTATATAGGGTCTAACTGGGGTCTAACTATACAGGGTCTAACTATATAGGGTCTAACTGGGGTCTAACTATACTAGGGTCTAACTACAGGGTCTAACTATACAGGGTCTAACTATCTAAGGGTCTAACTATATAGGGTCTAACTGGGGTCTAACTAACAGGGTCTAACTATATAGGGTCTAACTGGGGTCTAACTATATAGGGTCTAACTGGGGACTAACTGGGGTATAACTAGGGGTAACTAACTAATAGGGTCTAACTGGGGACTAACTGGGGTATAACTATATAGGGTCTAACTGGGGACTAACTGGGGTATAACTATATAGGGTCTAACTGGGGACTAACTGGGGTATAACTATATAGGGTCTAACTGGGGACTAACTGGGGTAACTAACTATAGGGTCTAGGGTCTAACTGGGGTCTAACTGGGGACTAACAGGGTCTAACTATATAGGGTCTAACTGGGGTCTAACTGGGGTCTAACTATATAGGGTCTAACTGGGGTCTAACTATATAGGGTCTAACTGGGGTCTAACTATATAGGGTCTAACTGGGGTCTAACTAGGGTCTAACTGGGGTCTAACTATATAGGGTCTAACTGGGGTCTAACTAACTGGGGTCTAACTATATAGGGTCTAACTGGGGTCTAACTATATAGGGTCTAACTGGGGTCTAACTATATAGGGTCTAACTGGGGTCTAACTATATAGGGTCTAACTGGGGACTAACTGGGGTATAACTATATAGGGTCTAACTGGGGACTAACTGGGGTCTAACTATATAGGGTCTAACTGGGGTCTAACTATATAGGGTCTAACTGGGGTCTAACTATATAGGGTCTAACTGGGGTCTCTAAGGGTCTAACTATATAGGGTCTAACTGGGGTCTAACTACAGGGTCTAACTATATAGGGTCTAACTGGGGTCTAACTATATAAGGTCTAACTGGGGTCTAACAATACAGGGTCTAACTGGGGTCTAACTGGGGTATAACTATATAGGGTCTAACTGGGGACTAACTGGGGTATAACTATATAGAGTCTAACTGGGGACTAAATGGGGTATAACTATATAGGGTCTAACTGGGGTCTAACTATATAGGGTCTAACTGGGGTCTAACTATACAGGGTCTAACTGGGGTCTAACTATATATGGTCTAACTGGGGACTAACTGGGGTATAACTATATAAGGTCTAACAGGGGACTAACTGGGGTATAACTATATAGGGTCTTAACTGGGGTCTAACTATATAGGGTCTAACTGGGGACTAAACTGGGGTATAACTATATAGGGTCTAACTGGGGTATAACTATATAGGGTCTAACTGGGGACTAACTGGGGTATAACTATATAGGGTCTAACTGGGGTCTAACTATACAGGGTCTAACTGGGGTCTAACTATATAGGGTCTAACTGGGGACTAACTGGGGTATAACTATATAGGGTCTAACTGGGGACTAACTGGGGTATAACTATATAGGGTCTAACTGGGGACTAACTGGGGTATAACTATATAGGGTCTAACTGGGGACTAACTGGGGTCTAACTATATAGGGTCTAACTATACAGGGTCTAACTATATAGGGTCTAACTGGGGTCTAACTATATAGGGTCTAACTGGGGTCTAACTGGGGTCTAACTATACAGGGTCTAACTGGGGTCTAACTATATAGGGTCTAACTATACAGGGTCTAACTGGGGTCTAACTATACAGGGTCTAACTATATAGGGTCTAACTGGGGTCTAACTATACAGGGTCTAACTATACAGGGTCTAACTATACAGGGTCTAACTGGGGTCTAACTATATAGGGTCTAACTATACAGGGTCTAACTATATAGGGTCTAACTGGGGTCTAACTATACAGGGTCTAACTATATAGGGTCTAACTGGGGTCTAACTGGGGTATAACTATATAGGGTCTAACTGGGGACTATCTGGGGTCTAACTATATAGGGTCTAACTGGGGTCTAACTATACAGGGTCTAACTATATAGGGTCTAACTGGGGTCTAACTATATAGGGTCTAACTGGGGTCTAACTATATAGGGTCTAACTATACAGGGTCTAACTATACAGGGTCTAACTGGGGTATAACTATACAGGGTCTAACTATATATGGTCTAACTATACAGGGTCTAACTGGGGACTAACTATATAGGGTCTAACTGGGGTCTAACTATACATGGTCTAACTGGGGTCTAACTATATAGGGTATAACTGGGGTCTAACTGGGGTCTAACTATATAGGGTCTAACTGGGGTCTAACTATACAGGGTATAACTAGGGTCTAACTGGGGTCTAACTATACTGGGGTCTAACTGGGGTCTAACTATATAGGGTCTAACTGGGGTCTAACTATACAGGGTCTAACTATACTGGGGTCTAACTATACAGGGTCTAACTACTATAGGGTCTAACTGGGGTCTAACTATATAGGGTCTAACTGGGGTCTAACTATATAGGGTCTAACTATACAGGGTCTAAACTAATATAGGGTCTAACTGGGGTCTAACTATACAGGGTCTAACTGGGGACTAACTGGGGTATAACTATATAGGGTCTAACTGGGGTCTAACTATATAGGGTCTAACTGGGGTCTAACTATATAGGGTCTAACTGGGGTCTAACTGGGGTCTAACTATATAGGGTCTAACTGGGGTCTAACTATATAGGGTCTAACTATATAGGGTCTAACTGGGGTCTAACTATATAGGGTCTAACTGGGGTCTAACTATACAGGGTCTAACTGGGGTCTAACTATATAGGGTCTAACTGGGGACTAACTGGGGTATAACTATATAGGGTCTTAACTGGGGTCTAACTATATAGGGTCTAACTGGGGACTAAACTGGGGTATAACTATATAGGGTCTAACTGGGGACTAAACTGGGGTATAACTATATAGGGTCTAACTGGGGACTAACTGGGGTATAACTATATAGGGTCTAACTGGGGTCTAACTATATAGGGTCTAACTGGGGACTAACTGGGTATAACTATATAGGGTCTAACTGGGGACTAACTGGGGTATAACTATATAGGGTCTAACTGGGGACTAACTGGGGTCTAACTATATAGGGTCTAACTGGGGTCTAACTATATAGGGTCTAACTGGGGACTAACTGGGGTCTAACTATATAGGGTCTAACTGGGGACTAACTGGGGTCTAACTATAGGGTCTAACTGGGGTCTAACTGGGGTCTAACTATACAGGGTCTAACTGGGGTCTAACTATACAGGGTCTAACTGGGGTCTAACTATACAGGGTCTAACTGGGGTCTAACTGGGGTCTAACTATATAGGGTCTAACTGGGGTCTAACTAACTATAGGGTCTAACTGGGGACTAGGGTCTAACTGGGGTATAACTATATAGGGTCTAACTGGGGACTAACTGGGGTATAACTATATAGGGTCTAACTGGGGACTAACTGGGGTATAACTATATAGGGTCTAACTGGGGTCTAACTATATAGGGTCTAACTGGGGACTAACTGGGGTATAACTATATAGGGTCTAACTGGGGTCTAACTATACAGGGTCTAACTGGGGACTAACTGGGGTATAACTATATAGGGTCTAACTGGGGTCTAACTATATAGGGTCTAACTGGGGACTAACTGGGGTATAACTATATAGGGTCTAACTGGGGACTAACTGGGGTATAACTATATAGGGTCTAACTGGGGACTATCTGGGGTCTAACTATATAGGGTCTAACTGGGGTCTAACTATACAGGGTCTAACTGGGGTCTAACTATATAGGGTCTAACTGGGGACTAACTGGGGTATAACTATATAGGGTCTAACTGGGGACTAACTGGGGTCTAACTATATAGGGTCTAACTGGGGTCTAACTATACAGGGTCTAACTGGGGTCTAACTATATAGGGTCTAACTGGGGACTAACTGGGGTATAACTATATAGGGTCTAACTGGGGACTATCTGGGGTCTAACTATATAGGGTCTAACTGGGGTCTAACTATACAGGGTCTAACTATATAGGGTCTAACTGGGGTCTAACTGGGGTCTAACTATATAGGGTCTAACTATACAGGGTCTAACTGGGGTCTAACTATATAGGGTCTAACTGGGGTCTAACTATACAGGGTCTAACTGGGGTATAACTATATAGGGTCTAACTGGGGACTATCTGGGGTCTAACTATATAGGGTCTAACTGGGGTCTAACTATACAGGGTCTAACTGGGGTCTAACTATATAGGGTCTAACTGGGGTCTAACTATACAGGGTCTAACTATATAGGGTCTAACTGGGGTCTAACTATATAGGGTCTAACTGGGGTATAACTATATAGGGTCTAACTGGGGTCTAACTATATAGGGTCTAACTGGGGTATAACTATGTAGGGTCTAACTGGGGTCTAACTATATAGGGTCTAACTGGGGTCTAACTGGGGTCTAACTATATAGGGTCTAACTGGGGTCTAACTGGGGACTAACTGGGGTCTAACTATATAGGGTCTAACTGGGGTCTAACTATACAGGGTCTAACTGGGGACTAACTGGGGTATAACTATATAGGGTCTAACTGGGGACTAACTGGGGTATAACTATATAGGGTCTAACTGGGGTCTAACTATACAGGGTCTAACTGGGGTCTAACTATATAGGGTCTAACTGGGGTCTAACTATAGGGTCTAACTATACAGGGTCTAACTGGGGACTAACTGGGGTATAACTATACAGGGTCTAACTACACAGGGTCTAACTGTACAGGGTCTAACTATACAGGGTCTAACTGGGGTCTCACCGGGGTGTAACTATATAGGGTCTAACTGGGGACTAACTGGGGTCTAACTGGGGTCTCACCGGGGTGTAACTATATAGGGTCTAACTGGGGTCTAACTATATAGGGTCTAACTGGGGTCTAACTATATAGGGTCTAACTGGGGTCTAACTGGGGTCTAACTATATAGGGTCTAACTGGGGTCTAACTATATAGGGTCTAACTGGGGTCTAACTATACAGGGTCTAACTGGGGTCTAACTGGGGTATAACTATATAGGGTCTAACTGGGGACTAACTGGGGTATAACTATATAGGGTCTAACTGGGGACTAAATGGGGTATAACTATATAGGGTCTAACTGGGGTCTAACTATATAGGGTCTAACTGGGGTCTAACTATACAGGGTCTAACTGGGGACTAACTGGGGTCTAACTATATAGGGTCTAACTGGGGACTAACTGGGGTATAACTATATAGGGTCTAACTGGGGACTAACTGGGGTATAACTATATAGGGTCTAACTGGGGACTAACTATACAGGGTCTAACTGGGGTCTAACTATATAGGGTCTAACTGGGGTCTAACTATATAGGGTCTAACTATATAGGGTCTAACTATACGGGGTCTAACTGGGGACTAACTATACAGGGTCTAACTACACAGGGTCTAACTGTACAGGGTCTAACTATACAGGGTCTAACTATATAGGGTCTAACAGGGTCTAACTATATAGGGTCTAACTATACAGGGTCTAACTGGGGTCTAACTATATAGGGTCTAACTGGGGTCTAACTATACAGGGTCTAACTGGGGTCTAACTATATAGGGTATAACTGGGGTCTAACTGGGGTCTAACTATATAGGGTCTAACTGGGGTCTAACTATACTAAGGGTCTAACTATATAGGGTCTAACTGGGGTCTAACTATATAGGGTCTAACTGGGGTCTAACTATATAGGGTCTAACTGGGGTCTAACTATACAGGGTCTAACTATATAGGGTCTAACTGGGGTCTAACTATATAGGGTCTAACTGGGGTCTAACTAGGGTCTAACTGGGGTCTAACTATATAGGGTCTAACTATAGGGTCTAACTGGGGTCTAACTATATAGGGTCTAACTGGGGTCTAACTATAGGGTCTAACTGGGGTCTAACTATACAGGGTCTAACTGGGGACTAACTGGGGTATAACTATATAGGGTCTAACTGGGGTCTAACTATATAGGGTCTAACTGGGGTCTAACAATATAGGGTCTAACTGGGGTCTAACTGGGGTCTAACTATATAGGGTCTAACTGGGGTCTAACTATATAGGGTCTAACTATATGGGGTCTAACTGGGGTCTAACTATATAGGGTCTAACTGGGGTCTAACTATACAGGGTCTAACTGGGGTCTAACTATATAGGGTCTAACTGGGGACTAACTGGGTATAACTATATAGGGTCTAACTGGGGTCTAACTATATAGGGTCTAACTGGGGACTAACTGGGGTATAACTATATAGGGTCTAACTGGGGACTAACTGGGGTATAACTATATAGGGTCTAACTGGGGACTAACTGGGGTCTAACTATATAGGGTCTAACTGGGGTCTAACTATATAGGGTCTAACTGGGGACTAACTGGGGTATAACTATATAGGGTCTAACTGGGGACTAACTGGGGTATAACTATATAGGGTCTAACTGGGGACTAACTGGGGTATAACTATATAGGGTCTAACTGGGGTCTAACTATATAGGGTCTAACTGGGGACTAACTGGGGTATAACTATATAGGGTCTAACTGGGGACTAACTGGGGTCTAACTATATAGGGTCTAACTGGGGTCTAACTGGGGTCTAACTATACAGGGTCTAACTGGGGTCTAACTATATAGGGTCTAACTATATAGGGTCTCTAACAGGGGTCTAACTAACTGGGGTCTAACTATATAGGGTCTAACTGGGGTCTAACTATATAGGGTCTAACTGGGGTCTAACTGTACAGGGTCTAACTATATACAGGGTCTAACTATACAGGGTCTAACTGGGGTCTAACTATATAGGGTCTAACTATATAGGGTCTAACTATATAGGGTCTAACTGGGGTCTAACTATATAGGGTCTAACTGGGGTCTAACTATATGGTCTAACTGGGGTCTAACTATATAGGGTCTAACTGGGGTCTAACTATACAGGGTCTAACTGGGGACTAACTGGGGTCTAACTATATAGGGTCTAACTGGGGACTAACTGGGGTATAACTATATAGGGTCTAACTGGGGACTAACTGGGGTCTAACTATATAGGGTCTAACTGGGGACTAACTAACTATATAGGGTCTAACTGGGGTCTAACTATATAGGGTCTAACTGGGGTCTAACTATATAGGGTCTAACTGGGGTCTAACTATATAGGGTCTAACTGGGGTCTAACTATATAGGGTCTAACTGGGGTCTAACTATATAGGGTCTAACTGGGGTCTAACTATATAGGGTCTAACTGGGGTCTAACTATATAGGGTCTAACTGGGGACTAACTGGGGTCTAACTATATAGGGTCTAACTGGGGACTAACTGGGGTCTAACTATATAGGGTCTAACTGGGGACTAACTGGGGTATAACTATATAGGGTCTAACTGGGGACTAACTGGGGTATAACTATATAGGGTCTAACTGGGGTCTAACTATATAGGGTCTAACTGGGGTCTAACTATATAGGGTCTAACTGGGGTCTAACTATATAGGGTCTAACTATACAGGGTCTAACTGGGGACTAACTGGGGTATAACTATACAGGGTCTAACTACACAGGGTCTAACTGTACAGGGTCTAACTATACAGGGTCTAACTGGGGTCTCACCGGGGTGTAACTATATAGGGTCTAACTGGGGTCTAACTGGGGTCTAACTATATAGGGTCTAACTGGGGTCTAACTATACAGGGTCTAACTGGGGTCTAACTATATAAGGGTCTAACTGGGGTCTAACTGGGGTCTAACTATATAGGGTCTAACTGGGGTCTAACTATACAGGGTATAACTATATAGGGTCTAACTGGGGTCTAACTATATAGGGTCTAACTGGGGTCTAACTATATAGGGTCTAACAGGGTCTAACTATACAGGGTCTAACTATACAGGGTCTAACTATACAGGGTCTAACTATATAGGGTCTAACTGGGGTCTAACTATATAGGGTCTAACTGGGGTCTAACTATACAGGGTCTAACTATATAGGGTCTAACTGGGGTCTAACTATATAGGGTCTAACTGGGGTCTAACTATATAGGGTCTAACTGGGGTCTAACTATACAGGGTCTAACTGGGGACTAACTGGGGTCTAACTATATAGGGTCTAACTGGGGTCTAACTATATAACTATATAGGGTCTAACTGGGGTCTAACTATATAGGGTCTAACTGGGGTCTAACTGGGGTCTAACTATATAGGGTCTAACTGGGGTCTAACTATATAGGGTCTAACTGGGGTCTAACTGGGGTCTAACTATATAGGGTCTAACTGGGGTCTAACTATACAGGGTCTAACTGGGGTCTAACTATATAGGGTCTAACTGGGGACTAACTGGGGTCTAACTAATATAGGGTCTAACTGGGGTCTAACTATATAGGGTCTAACTGGGGACTAAACTGGGGTATAACTATATAGGGTCTAACTGGGGACTAAACTGGGGTATAACTATATAGGGTCTAACTGGGGACTAACTGGGGTATAACTATATAGGGTCTAACTGGGGTCTAACTATATAGGGTCTAACTGGGGACTAACTGGGGTATAACTATATAGGGTCTAACTGGGGACTAACTGGGGTATAACTATATAGGGTCTAACTGGGGTCTAACTATATAGGGTCTAACTGGGGTCTAACTATATAGGGTCTAACTGGGGTCTAACTGGGGTATAACTATATAGGGTCTAACTGGGGACTATCTGGGGTCTAACTATATAGGGTCTAACTGGGGTCTAACTATACAGGGTCTAACTGGGGTCTAACTATATAGGGTCTAACTATACAGGGTCTAACAGGGGTCTAACTATACAGGGTCTAACTATATAGGGTCTAACTGGGGTCTAACTATATAGGGTCTAACTGGGGTCTAACTATACAGGGTCTAACTATACAGGGTCTAACTATATAGGGTCTAACTGGGGTCTAACTATATAGGGTCTAACTATATAGGGTCTAACTATACAGGGTCTAACTGGGGTCTAACTATATAGGGTCTAACTGGGGTCTAACTATACATGGTCTAACTGGGGTCTAACTATATAGGGTATAACTGGGGTCTATCTGGGGTCTAACTATATAGGGTCTTAACTGGGGTCTAACTATACAGGGTATAACTATATAGGGTCTAACTGGGGTCTAACTATATAGGGTCTAACTGGGGTCTAACTATATAGGGTCTAACTGGGGTCTAACTATACAGGGTCTAACTATACAGGGTCTAACTATACAGGGTCTAACTATATAGGGTCTAACTGGGGTCTAACTATATAGGGTCTAACTGGGGTCTAACTATACAGGGTCTAACTATATAGGGTCTAACTGGGGTCTAACTATATAGGGTCTAACTGGGGTCTAACTATATAGGGTCTAACTGGGGTCTAACTATACAGGGTCTAACTGGGGACTAACTGGGGTATAACTATATAGGGTCTAACTGGGGTCTAACTATATAGGGTCTAACTGGGGTCTAACAATATAGGGTCTAACTGGGGTCTAACTGGGGTCTAACTATATAGGGTCTAACTGGGGTCTAACTATATAGGGTCTAACTATATAGGGTCTAACTGGGGTCTAACTGGGGTCTAATAGGGTCTAACTGGGGTCTAACTATATAGGGTCTAACTGGGGTCTAACTATATAGGGTCTAACTGGGGACTAACTGGGGTATAACTATATAGGGTCTAACTGGGGTCTAACTATATAGGGTCTAACTGGGGACTAAACTGGGGTATAACTATATAGGGTCTAACTGGGGACTAAACTGGGGTATAACTATAGGGTCTAACTGGGGACTAACTGGGGTATAACTATATAGGGTCTAACTGGGGTCTAACTATATAGGGTCTAACTGGGGACTAACTAACTATATAGGGTCTAACTGGGACTAACTAACTATATAGGGTCTAACTATATAGGGTCTAACTGGGGACTAACTGGGGTATAAACTATATAGGGTCTAACTGGGGTCTAACTATATAGGGTCTAACTGGGGACTAACTGGGGTATAACTATATAGGGTCTAACTGGGGACTATCTGGGGTCTAACTATATAGGGTCTAACTGGGGTCTAACTGGGGTCTAACTATACAGGGTCTAACTATATAGGGTCTAACTATACAGGGTCTAACAGGGGTCTAACTATACAGGGTCTAACTATATAGGGTCTAACTGGGGTCTAACTATATAGGGTCTAACTGGGGTCTAACTATACAGGGTCTAACTATACAGGGTCTAACTATACAGGGTCTAACTGGGGTCTAACTATATAGGGTCTGACTATACAGGGTCTAACTGGGGTCTAACTATATAGGGTCTAACTATACAGGGTCTAACTATATAGGGTCTAACTGGGGTCTAACTATACAGGGTCTAACTATATAGGGTCTAACTGGGGTCTAACTATATAGGGTCTAACTGGGGACTAACTGGGGTATAACTATATAGGGTCTAACTGGGGACTATCTGGGGTCTAACTATATAGGGTCTAACTGGGGTCTAACTATACAGGGCCTAACTATATAGGGTCTAACTGGGGTCTAACTATATAGGGTCTAACTGGGGTCTAACTATATAGGGTCTAACTGGCGTCTAACTATATAGGGTCTAACTATACAGGGTCTAACTATATAGGGTCTAACTGGGGTCTAACTATACAGGGTCTAACTGGGGTCTAACTATATAGGGTCTAACTGGGGACTAACTGGGGTATAACTATATAGGGTCTAACTGGGGACTAACTGGGGTATAAGTATATATGGGGTCTTAACTGGGGTCTAACTATATAGGGTCTAACTGGGGACTAAACTGGGGTATAACTATATAGGGTCTAACTGGGGACTAAACTGGGGTATAACTATATAGGGTCTAACTGGGGACTAACTGGGGTATAACTATATAGGGTCTAACTGGGGTCTAACTATATAGGGTCTAACTGGGGACTAACTGGGGTCTAACTATATAGGGTCTAACTGGGGACTAACTGTGGTATAACTATATAGGGTCTAACTGGGGACTAACTGGGGTATAACTATATAGGGTCTAACTGGGGACTAACTGGGGTATAACTATATAGGGTCTAACTGGGGTCTAACTATACAGGGTCTAACTGGGGAATAACTGGGGTATAACTATATAGGGTCTAACTGGGGACTAACTGGGGTATAACTATATAGTGTCTAACTGGGGACTAACTGGGGTATAACTATATAGGGTCTAACTGGGGTCTAACTATACAGGGTCTAACTGGGGACTAACTGGGGTCTAACTATATAGGGTCTAACTGGGGACTAACTGGGGTATAACTATATAGGGTCTAACTGGGGACTAACTATACAGGGTCTAACTGGGGTCTAACTATATAGGGTCTAACTGGGGTCTAACTATATAGGGTCTAACTATACAGGGTCTAACTATATAGGGTCTAACAGGGGTCTAACTATATAGGGTCTAACTATACAGGGTCTAACTGGACCTCACCAACCCATACATTAGACTATGGTTCTGGACCTCACCAACCCATACATTAGACTATGGTTCTGGACCTCACCAACCCATACATTAGACTATGGTTCTGGACCTCACCAACCCATACACTAGACTATGGTTCTGGACCTCACCAACCCATACACTAGACTATAGTTCTGGACCTCACCAACCCATACATTAGACTATGGTTCTGGACCTCACCAACCCATACACTAGACTATGGTTCTGGACCTCACCAACCCATACACTAGACTATAGTTCTGGACCTCACCAACCCATACATTAGACTATGGTTCTGGACCTCACCAACCCATACATTAGACTAGCCCTTTCTAAATGGCCTGTCAAAACACCTAGGCCAGGCCCTGTTGTACCTCATATCCTAGCGATAATGCAGAATCTCCCTGCGATAATGCCATATCCCAGCGAGAATGCAGATTTCCTAGCGATAATGCCATATCCTAGCGATAATGCCATATCCTAGCGATAATACCATATCCTAACGACAACGCAGATTCCTAGCAATAATGCCATATCCCAGCGGTAATGCCATATCCCAGTGATAATGCCATATCCTAGTGATAATGTCATATCCCAGTGATAATGCCATATCTGTGCAATAATGCCATATCCTAGCCATAATGCCATATCCTAGCGATAATGCCATATCCTAGCAGTAATGCCATACCCCAGCAATAATGCCATATCCCAGCGATAATGCCATATCCCAGCGATAATGCTATATCCTAGCGACAATGCCATATCCCAGCGATAATGCCATACCCCAGCGATAATGCCATATCCCAGCGATAATGCCATATCCGAGCGATAATGCCATATCCCAGCGATAATGCCATATCCCAGCGATAATGCCATATCCTAGCGATAATGAAGAAAACACTTCAATTTGCCCAACTTTACACTTCAAATTACTTGGGTTTAAATACAAGAATCGTGAAATCTATAACACAATAAATTCATTTGACTTAGAGAAAATCTGTTTTTTTGGACATAACGCTTACCACTTTTTCTACATGGTTTCTTCCTTGACAGACTCCACTAAATGATGACTTCTTACTAAATATTAATATATATTAATATTAATTATTAATAGCACATATGGTTTCCTGGAAACAAGGGTGGCTTAACTTAAAAGAAGAGTCACCATCACAGGTCACGACACAATGTAATTTACCATGTCACATCAGACACACTGAAGTAGGAGAGAGGATATTGATGCCAACCTGCTATCTATAGCTGAACCCCCTATACCACCCTGCAATCTACAGCTGAACCACAGCCCCCTATACCACCCTGTTATCTATAGCTGAGCCCCCTATACCACCCTGTTACCTACAGCTGATCCACAGCCCCCTATACCACCCTGTTACCTACAGCTGATCCACAGCCCCCTATACCACCCTGCTATCTACAGCTGATCCACAGCCCCCTATACCACCCTGTTACCTACAGCTGATCCACAGCCCCCTATACCACCCTGCTATCTATAGCTGAGCCCCCTATACCACCCTGTTACCTACAGCTGATCCACAGCCCCCTATACCACCCTGTTACCTACAGCTGATCCACAGCCCCCTATACCACCCTGTTACCTACAGCTGATCCACAGCCCCCTATACCACCCTGTTACCTAGAGCTGATCCACAGCCCCCTATACCACCCTGCTATCTATAGCTGATCCACAGCCCCTGTACCACCCTGTTACCTACAGCTGATCCACAGCCCCTATACCACCCTGTTACCTACAGCTGATCCACAGCCCCTATACCACCCTGTTACCTACAGCTGATCCACAGCCCCCTATACCACCCTGTTACCTACAGCTGATCCACAGCCCCTATACCACCCTGTTACCTACAGCTGATCCTCAGCCCCCTATACCACCCTGTTACCTACACCACCCTGTTATCTATAGCTGAACCCCCTATACCACCCTGCTATCTATAGCTGAGCCCCCTATATCACCCTGTTACCTACAGCTGATCCACAGCCCCCTATACCACCCTGTTACCTACAGCTGATCCACAGCCCCTATACCACCCTGTTACCTACACCACCCTGTTATCTATAGCTGAACCCCTATACCACCCTGCTATCTATAGCTGAGCCCCCTATACCACCCTGTTACCTACAGCTGATCCACAGCCCCTATGCCACCCTGTTACCTACAGCTGATCCACAGCCCCCTATACCACCCTGTTACCTACAGCTGATCCTCAGCCCCCTATACCACCCTGTTACCTACACCACCCTGTTATCTATAGCTGAACCCCTATACCACCCTGCTATCTATAGCTGAGCCCCTATATCACCCTGTTACCTACAGCTGATCCACAGCCCCCTATACCACCCTGTTACCTACAGCTGATCCACAGCCCCCTATACCACCCTGTTACCTACAGCTGATCCACAGCCCCTATACCACCCTGTTACCTACAGCTGATCCACAGCCCCCTATACCACCCTGTTACCTACAGCTGATCCACAGCCCCCTATACCACCCTGCTATCTATAGCTGATCCACAGCCCCCTATACCACCCTGTTACCTACAGCTGATCCACAGCCCCCTATACCACCCTGCTATCTATAGCTGAGCCCCCTATACCACCCTGTTACCTACAGCTGATCCACAGCCCCCTATACCACCCTGTTACCTATAGCTGATCCACAGCCCCCTATACCACCCTGTTACCTACAGCTGATCCACAGCCCCCTATATCACCCTGTTACCTACAGCTGATCCACAGCCCCCTATACCACCCTGTTACCTACAGCTGATCCACAGCCCCTATATCACCCTGTTACCTACAGCTGATCCACAGCCCCTATACCACCCTGTTACCTACAGCTGATCCACAGCCCCTATACCACCCTGTTACCTACAGCTGATCCACAGCCCCTGTACCACCCTGTTACCTAGAGCTGATCCACAGCCCCCTATACCACCCTGTTACCTACAGCTGATCCACAGCCCCTATACCACCCTGCTATCTATAGCTGATCCACAGCACCCTATATCACCCT